>NW_024070186.1:172609432-172730697 GCF_014754425.2 Oryx dammah | reverse complement strand
TGTGTGTCTCTGTATGAGTCTGTGTGTATGTCTGTCTGTGTGTGTGTCTGTCTGTGGGTATGTCTGTCTCTGTGTGTCTGTGTGTGTCTGTGTGTCTCCATGGGTGTCTGTGTGTGTCTCTGTGTGTGTCTGTGCGTATGTCTGTCTGTGTGTGTCTCTGCGTGTATCTGTGTGTATGTCTGTGTGTGTCTGTTTATGTCTGTGTGTGTGTGTCTCCGTGTGTGTGTGTGTGTGTGTATGTGAATTCTCCCAGGGCCACTCCAGACCGTCAAAAAGACACTCATACCTCGCGAAAGGTCAACTTCTAAATTGGTCAGAGCAAGTCTAGCCAGACTGAATGCCCTGGGGAAGAGCCAGTCTGACCTTTGATCCAGTTGAGTCAACACCCCCCAAACATGGGGCTTCGGCACACGTCTCAGATCAGCCCCCTCCCTGCCAGTGGCTGTCTCCTCGGGGCCTGGAAACCTTGATGCTCGCTGCCCTCTCAGATGAAGTGCACTGTGGATTTTCTGCCTGCCCAAGCCAGAGACGGTGCTTTAAAAAGCCCTTGGAAAAGAAAGTCGTATCTTCTGCAATACAATATTCGTTAGACGCTATCATGGCATTTTATAAGGTCATATATAACGCCAGCTGTAGCTGTAAAAAAAATTATTATTCAGCCCCAGAAAGGCATATAAATCCCTGCAAAGTGCAGGTTTTTCTTTTAAAACGTGGTTTAGTTCTTCCTACCCTTTGCCTCTCTTCACTCCTGGAAGATAGTGGCTTGTGTTAAACCTACAACACAGCAATTCCACCCAAAATAGGTCCTGGGTACAAGTTTCCATATTTCCAAGTCCTGGGAAGGCCCCTTCCCAAGGGCTGGCCTTCTGGACAAACAGGGATCAGAGGCTCCTGAAGATCTTTTCCATTCCACTTGCTCCTTGATGACCTCACAAGATTTTGCACAAACTCCTGTGTCCAAAGATTTCTTCTCCCCTCCAAATTGGTCCTTTATTCACACATTCTTACCTGAATTCTTTTCTGTGTCCTTCCAGACACTCCCTCTACTTGCCAAAATCCTGCCCCATCTAGTCTATTCTAGACTCCACTCTTTCCCTGCCCATTTCACGCATTCCTCATTGCTCTTCTGGACTGAATGCCCCTTTTCTGGCGCCCCTGCCTCCAGGCTCCCCTTTCCAATCTATTCCCCAAGCAGCAACCAGAATGATCTTCTCACACAGGCCTTAGACCATGTTAGTCTCCTGCTCAAACACTTTTGATAGCTCCCCATTGCCCACCTGATAAATCGCATGCCCCCTGAATCGTCTGTATCATTCGGGCCTGCGCCCACCTCATCAGGCGGATCTCTCGCCATGCTCTGCTTCTCTCCCTGATCACCATTAATATCATATGTCTTGTGATTTCCTGATAGAAGCCATCATTTCACCTCTGTTCTCTCTGTTGGGAATGGCCTGCATGCCCCTGATCCCTGACCCTCCTGGCCACCCTCACTTACCTTAGGGCAACGGTGTGGGCAACAGCTCCTCCAGGGAGCCTTCCAGGAGTGCTCTGGGTTGCACTGGGTGCTCCCAGATTATCACAGGCCTGACAGCACTCCAACACTTGGCCCCCTGATGCGAAGAGCTGACTCCCTGGAAAAGACCCTGATGCTGGGAAGGGCTGAAGGCGGGAGGAGAAGGGGACGGCCGAGGATGAGACGGCTGGCTGGCATCACCGACTCAGTGGACATGAGTCTGAGTGAACTCTGGGAGTTGGTGATGGACAGGGAGGCCTGGTGTGCTGCGATTCATGGGGTCGCAAAGAGTCGCACACGACTGAGCGACTGAACTGAACTGACAGGACCCCACGAGGGAGGAATATCAAAAGTTCATTTATCCTACAACAATTTCAATTGTAAATGGTTGGGAAAAACACAAAAGGACAGAGGAAAAGAGATAGCAAGACAACGTATTTAAATAATACACGTGACCCTGACCACCACTGCACTTGTAAAATGAGTATACCCTGTCTCCTGATGACTCCTCTCTAAATCTAGCCGAGGGGTCCTTGTCCACAGACATGGGGGTTCTGTGGAGAGAATTCTGGGGGTCTTGAAGGTATACATATTTATTTTCTTCATTACTGTCACTAACTCTAACTGAATTTAGCATGCCCTTCAGTTATGAATGTAGGCACCAGACAGCAGAGGTATTAGCAAGACCTGAGACTGACTCCAATAGAAATTACAGAGTTTTTCATATCACACTGCTTTAGTAGCAGATGTCTCAAAACAGTACTCACACTTGTCACTACTTCATAATTACGGTAGTTATTAGACCTGCTGCCAAATCTAGTTACTTAATGTGTTAATAAAGATGCAAATGTGTTATAACTCCATGTATTTGTTATTTTTATATATATTTTGATAGTTGTATTTCAATATAACTGCTTTCCTTGGTAATCATATGCATTCTCTTTTTTTTGCATTTAAGAAGATTCAGAGAAGGAGGACATATGTTTGGCAGATGCCAAAGAAGTCCATGACACAAAAGGTTTAAATACCCTGCTGTGGATGTGAGCTCCCTGGGCGCAGGGCACTGGGTCTGTCATCTTCCAATCCCTGGTACAGGAAGCAGTGGTCAGTGTACAGCTGTTGCTGTAGTTGTCACTGTTTAGGAGCTAAGTCGTATCTGACTCTTTTGCGATCCCACGGACTGTAGCCCATCATGCTCCTCTGTCCATGGGATTTCCCCAGGCAAGAACACTGGAGTGGGCTGTCATTTCCTTCTCCAGAGGATCTTACCAACCCAGGGATTGAACTTGTGTCTCCTATATTGGAGATGCAATGAACCACCAGGAAAGCCTCTGAACCACGAGGGAACCCCCAGGGTATAGTAGGAATTCTTTAATATGAACCAAGATTTTATTTCTATCTATTAATCTATCCTTCCCTCTTCCCTTTCTCCTCCTCCTCCTCCTTCCATCCTTCCTTCTTTCCATCAGTCTATCATCTTCTCTCCATCTTTCCACCTATCTGATCTGTGCCACGGCGCTAACTACAGACGCTTCTGCAGTCAGCCCCCAGATCCAGTTCCAGGAGAAGATGTGTTCAGTGGGGGAAAGGTGACCCGGACTCTGGTGTGGCCTTGGGCAAAGTGCGGCTGGCTCAGAGCTGCGTCTCCAGCTCTCACGCCACAGGCTGGGCCCCAGGTCTACGTGCAGCCACATGCCACGTCTGGTCCATTTACTTCCTCAAGCCAGGACATGCTCCGGCTTGTTTTCCAAATATCAGGTCAAGTCTTAAAGGAGGTGGAAGTGGGGGGATCATGGCCATTACCAAATCCAACAACCTGTCTGGCACAGTGGGTAAGAATTCTGCCCAGTTCCACTGCAGACACACCTCGGAGATATTGTGGGCTTGATTCTAGACCAGACAGTAAAGCAACTATTACAGTAAAACATGTCACATGACTTTTTCGTTTTCCAAGCGCATGTAAAACTTGTTTGCACCATCCTGTTGCCTGTTAAGTGTGCAAAAACATGTCTAAGAAAACGAGGTATGTATCTGAATTTAAAAATTTTATTGCTAAAATATACCCAAACAATTACAATAGTAATATCAAAGATCACAGGTTGAAGATTACCATAACAAAATGAAAAATCTGAAATATGGTTAAGAATTACCAAAATATGACACAGACAAAAAGTGAGTGAATGTTGTTGGGAAAATGATGCCAACAGATTTGCTCAAAGCATGGTTGCCCCAAGACTTTAACTTGCAAAAAAAAAAAAATAGTACAGTAAGTCCCCACATATAAACCTTCCAGTTGTAAGCTATCAAAGATATGAATATGTGTGCCAGCCCCTGCATGCCAGGTGTCGTACTGTACCACTGTACTTTTCAAGACACTAGTGTAAGATTAAAAATGTTTTCTTCATTTTTTGTGTTTGTTTTTTATGTATTTGTATGAAAAGTATTATAAACCTATTACAGTACAGTATTATATAGCCAATTGTGTTAATTGGGTACCTAGGTTAACATTGTTGGACTTACAAACCAATTGGATTTAGGAACATGCTCTCAGAATGGAACTTGCTCTTATGTAGAGGACTTAACTATATCTGCAAAGTGCAATAAAACAAGGTCTGCAAGCTCCCCACATACATTTCACATGACAGGTGACCTCTGCTGCTGCTGCTGCTGCTAAGTCACTTCAGTCGTGTCCGACTCTGTGAGACCCCATAGATGGCAGCCCACCAGGCTCTCCTGTCCCTGGGATTCTCCAGGCAAGAACACTGGAGTGGTTGCCATTTCCTTCTCCAATGCATGAAAGTGAAAAGTGAAAGTGAAGTGGCTCAGTCGTGTCCGATCCTCAGCGACCCCATGGACTGCAGCCTTCCAGGCTCCTCTGTCCTCGGGATTTTCCAGGCAGGAGTACTGGAGCGGGGTGCCATTGCCTTCTCCAGGTGACCTCTGAAGACTTACTTAACTCCTCCCTGAGCCTCAGTTTCATTATCTAAAAGTGAGGACACTGACCACACCTCTTCACGGCGTTCATGGATGGCGCATCAGCACGTGGCTTAGCACACATGTAGCAGTGGGCACCGTGCTGGCATAGTAAGTGCCTGGCAAGTCTCGGGTATCACCCAGCACATCTCAAGGAGGCCAAGGATGAGAGCTCTGCCATCCGGCATCCAGGAAAATGGAGCTAACAGATTCACCAACAGATACAACTTTTTAAAAATGCTCCAACCCACTCATATCTAAAATGCAAATCAAAACAGTAAGTACTGTTTTTACTCTTTGTTTTGACACAGATTATACAGATTGATAATCACCAGCGCTTTTGAGGGAAGAAACAGGAAATCACTTCGATAGGTGTTTTGAAGGAACCTCTGCATAAGACAGTTCCACTAGGCCCGCCAAAACCTAAATACCTACACACCCTTTGAACCAGCCACCCCAGATACAGGCATTCACCCTACAGATGTACACACTCAGTTGTGGAGATGTGTGTGCACAAGAACATCAACATGAAGACAGGAAAAAGAGAGAGAGAAACAATCTAAATGTCCACCATCAAGAAATCAGTTAAATAGATGATGGGATGTTTCATTCATTCTACTAATATTTACTGAACAGTTTCTACATACCAGACACCATGCTGGGTGCTGGGGATAAATGGAGAAAATAGAAAGCAGCTAAAAACAATGAAGAAGCGTGATGGATGCTATTATAAACTGACATCTAAGATATATAGAGAAAAACAGAGTTATTATAAAATATCTTTCTTTAGATTCTGTTTCAAGGAAACAAAAATTCCTGCCTATGCAACCCCCTCACCACACCCACATTAACATGCAAAGGAAATACCTGGAAGGAGAAATAAGAAAATAATAGCAGTTACCGCTGAAGACCGGAAAAAAGGGGGTATAGGGATTCACTTCACACTCTTTTGTATTATTTGATTGTATTTATTTATTAGTGTGTGATTGTACTGCTTTATATGCATTCAACCCACAGTAGGTCCAGTGTCCAGAATGAAACCGCTTCTCATGGCCTCCACTGGGAGCTGGTCCACACGATCACTGCACGGCTCTGGATATTGAACAGCCTCCTCCCTCGCCAGTCTCCCTGGGCCTGCTCTTGACTGACGACCACGCGTTTTCAGCAGGGCGTAACTAATCCCGTTTTTAAAAGTCAGGCCATGTCACTCCTCTGCTCAAATTCCTCCTGGGGCTCCCCAGGGTGGAACATAAGCAAAGTTCTTTGTAAGTTCAGCAAGATTTTAAAGACCTGGCCCCACCTCCTCCCCTCTCTCCCTTGCTCATTCTTGCTTTGGCCACGCTGGTTTCTATGGCGCAACAACGACAAGCACAACCCACCTCAGGGCCTTTGCACTGGCCGCTCTCTGTTCCTCACCCACTACGCTCTTCAGGTCTCTGTTCAAACACTGCCGCATTTCCATGCTGCCCACCCCAGTTCCACCAAAGTCAAAGTCCTCAACTGATTTGGCCTGGCCCGTCCCTCCTCTACCCAAGTGTCCTCCTTAGCAACTGTAACCATCTGACGTAACATCAAAACATACACCATCCACCTAGAATGAGAGCATGGGAGAGCACAGACTTCTGTCTTGTTCACTCTTGTCTCTCCAGCCCCTAAAGCCCCTAAAGCAGTGTCTGGCACAAAGCATGCACTTAATCAATATTCTATGAATGAACTAACTGATAATATAATACGAAAGGAGGATATAATACTTTTATTGATCATGTGTGCGTGTATACCAAGTCCCTTCAGTCATGTCTGACTCCTTGCGACCCTATGGACTGTAACCCACCAGGCTCCTCTGTCCATGGGATTCTCCAGGCAAGAATACTGGAGTGGGTTGCCATGTGCTCCTCTAGGGATCTTCCCAACCCAGGGACTGAACCCACATCTCATGTCTCCTGCATTGGTAGGTAGGTTCTTTACCACTAGCACCACCTGGAAAGTCCATTATTGAGCATAGCAACAATCAAAAAATCAGAACCAGAAAAAGATCTCAAGTCCCAAAAGGAAAATTTAAAAATAAATAAATGAATAAAGATTAAAAGCAAACACATTTCTAGCCACAGAGAACAGGGTGGAGAAACGCTCAAGGACAAACTGACACGTAAACAAGTAACTTCTGGCATGGCACACAGTGGTCTGGTTGTTCTAAATTGATGCTCCGCACATAGGACCCTTTCACAGAGTCCAGGGCGTAAAGACCTGCTTGTATGAATGCAGTACAGTGAGAGCCTAGTAACTAGGGAATAAAACCAACCAGTTTGAACACGTTACAGAGTCAGTCCGAAAGCCACAGACTATTTCCGGGTGTCAGGCAAGCCCACACCCTCCTGCGAGAACCAAACCACAGCAAATCTGCCAACCCTGACGCCTGCAGGTTTCAGGAGCCCCGCCTGGAACTCAGCCCTCACCTCACCAGGCACTCGGTCTAAAAATGACTAGACTGGGGTTCAGAGATGGAGTTAGGGTCTCCAGACCCCAGGAGTGCACTAGGGCCCTTTAACCTTTTGCTGGAACATTTGCGTTTTCCTTTGTATCTCATCTCACCAGCCCCAAAAAGGCTGGGCATGTGCTGATTTGTATAAACTCTACCCTCTCGCTCCACCCCCATAAAGTCACCTTAAAGCGAAGACTTAAAATCCAGTGACATTTATACGGGGGTGTCCAACCCCGCGGACTTCACCTAACCCTTCCCAGCACTGTTTTATGACATAGTCACTGCAAAAACCATACCCAGGCCAGTTGTTCTCAGCTGGGGTCAAGTTGGCCCCTAGGGGACATTTGGCCGTGTCTGGAGATATTGTGGGTTGCAGCAACAGAGGAGGGGGTGCTACTGGCACCTAGTGGGTAGGTCCCAGCTCTGCTGCCCAGGACAGTGCCCACAATGAAGAGCCATCCAGTCCAAAAGGCCAGGAGTGCCTCGGCTGAGCAAGCTTGGTGTATGAGCAGGGGGAACAGTGAGGCAGCCCTGGGGAAGGGGGACCCTTAAGTGATGGGCAGGTCAGAGGCAAAAGAGTTGATCAGACTCAGCCCATCCTCTGCCTGGGGGTTACTGAGATGGTTGACAGCCAGCTGGCTAAGGAAGCTGTGGGGCTCTTGACCAGGGGCAGCTCCACTGCCCGGGCTAGGGAGAACCTCTCACCTCACCTCACCTCACGTCAAGAAGATGCTCTTTCATTAGAAGAACTGTGCCTGCCTGTGTTGTTCAGTGGACCGCTCAGAGTCCAGGCAGGCCCGGGCTTTTCTTACATGGTTGACAACACAGCCTGCCCCTGCCCTGTGCACAGGCAAACGTCCCAGCCCATTCATAGGACACAAGTACCTGGCTCAGCGATCAGAAACATCCCAGTATTTTAACGAATGCTATTCCCCTCTCTGCAAAGAGGGAACCAGCCGTCCAAACAAAGAAGGAAGAAAAAAAAAAACCTAGCAAGGAGAGAGTACCAGTGTCCTCATCCTGGCCAGGGCACAGGCTGGGGAGACAAAGTAAGGAGGCCAAAGAGCCTTACTCTGTGTGCCTGCTCCTTACACAGGAGAGAAAGTGGGGTGGAGTCAGTGTTTATAAGTGATAACGGGGCACACACACCCCATCCTCTAAAGAGCCCAGGGAGGTAGGTGTCATGGCTGCTTTATCCAGTAGGGAAACTGAGACTCAGGAAGTTGAAAACCTTCTCAAAGGTGATGCCTTCAGTAAGGGAAGAGGCCAGGATTTGAAGCCAGGACTGTAAGAGGGATCCTAAATGTGTACTCCCTGCCAGGCATGGTTCTCATTGTAGTTGATTAGTTGCTAAGTCATGTCGGACTCTTCGAGACTCCATGAACTTCAGCACACCAGGCTTCCCTGTCCTTCACTCTCTCCTCGAGCTTGCTCAAACTCATGTCCATTGAGTTAGTGATGCCATCCAGTCATCTCACCCTCTGTCAACCCCTTCTCTTCTTGCCTTCAATCCTTCCCAGAGTCGTGGTTTCCTTTCCAGTCAATCAGCTCTTTGCATCAGGTGGTCAAAGTATTGGAGTTTCAGCTTCAACATCATTCTTTCCAATGAATATTCAGGGTGGATTTCCTTTAGGATTGACTGGGTTGATTTCCTTGCTGCTGTTCAAAGGACTCTTAAGAGTCTTCTTCATCACCACAGTTTGAAAGCATCAATTCTTTGGTGCTCAGCTTTCTGTATGGTCCAACTCTCACATCCACACGTGACTACCGGAAAAACCATAGCTTTGATTATATGGACTTTTGTTGGAAAAGTGATGTCTCTGCTTTTTAATACACTGTCTAGGTTTGTCATACCTTTTCTTCCAAGGAGCAAGCGTCTTTTAATTTCATGGCTGCAGTCACTGTCTGCATTTGAAGCCCAAGAAAATGAAATCTGACACTGGTTCCACTTTTTCCCCCTCTATTTGCCATGAAGTGATGGGACCGGAAACCATGATCTTCATTTTTTTGAATGTTGAATTTTAAGCCAGCTTTTTCACTCTCCTCTTTCACCTTCTGCTCCATACATATTAGCCCATTTGACCATCCCAACTGCCCAGGATGCAGCTACTGCTGGTACCTTCATATTTTCTAAAGAAATTGAGGTACAACATCAGCTGGTATATGGAAGGTCTCACGGCAGGTCAGCAGTGAGCCAGGCAGTCTGCTGCAAAGTCTACAAGGCCCTTTCCTGCCCCACCAAGGGGCTGCGTGGCGTGGCCGGGCTGCCCTGAACTACTCTGCACCTGAACCCCAGTGGGATGCAGAATCCTGTCTGCACAGAGGACCACACACACAGTGCTCCAGGAGCCTGCCAGCGAGGGGAATAAGTGAAACAGATCACGAGGGTGACCCTGGGCCCCATCCAAAGGGGGCAGCTGGTCCTTGCCACTAGCTGATGTCTCAAGGCTCAATGTGGTTTTACCTTCCAATTTACCGCAAACCCTCCAAACCCCCGCTCCACACCAAACAAATAAAAACCCTGTGTGTCAGTTGGAGATGCCACCAGGAAGCCTGTGTATGACTCTGGGTCTAGGATGTCCTGAGAAAGTTAGCTCCTGCCCCCCTACAACTGTACCAGCTATAATTGGGGCAGGCGAGCCATTGGCAAAGAAGTCGCTTAAGCCTCTTGTGTAGCTGGAGTTTCTTTCTTCTAAGCATTGAGCTGGCGGGGCTTTTCCTTCTCAGGACAATAAAGCTGTCCCACAGTCCTCAGCCCCACCCATCTGGCGGCTGCACCACGGTTAACTTGAGTTTTTCCATTCAGTCCCTTTCCTTTCTTTGGAAAAATAAGAGCTGCAGTTCCCAGAAGAAAATTAGAAGGGGTTATTAACAAGACGTTCCTTTTCAGAAAGGCACTGGAACCCAGCAGGGAGGTAACACTGAGGTTGGACCCGGGGCCCCACCTCTCTGTCCTGCTGGGAGATGACCTCCCAGCCCCCCAGCCAGGACCACTGGGGCTGGAGTACTGGCCACGTGCTAGACCTCCC
The DNA here is from genome assembly GCF_014754425.2 of Oryx dammah. NCBI lineage: Eukaryota > Metazoa > Chordata > Mammalia > Artiodactyla > Bovidae > Oryx > Oryx dammah. The sequence goes on along the minus strand of NW_024070186.1, from coordinate 172,720,703 downwards.
AGGGGTGCTCAGAGGCAGAGGAGACGGGGTGGCACTTCTGAGAAATCAGATTCAAACGCTAAGACGGTTATATTTCCTGGAGGAGTGACGGAGTGAGAAAAGGAGAGTATGCCAAGGCCTTGCTTGCTGGTAGAAATACCCTGACGTCTCTCTGTGTCTGTCTGCTCTGGGCTAACAGGGAGGAGTCGAAGCCCTGCCTTCCCCACCTCGCCAGCCTAGATCTTGGCCCCTTCCAGGTGAAGCCGCCCTTCACTGCCTTGGAGCCAAGACGGGCACAAGGGTGTGAGTGACAAGACACACCCTGAGTGACAAGACTCAGAGCAGCCTGGTCCCTGCCTGGGGCATCTTTCCCGCACATGTGGGTTCCTCTCATGCTTTATTTAGCACAGCAATGCTGAGACTGTTTGCTCCTCTGTTTGGTTGGAGGGGTGAGGAGGGGGTGGAGACTGTCACAAATAGAATTAACAGCTCTGATCTTCCACCCCGAAAAATGCTCAGACACCCACAAGAGAGTCACTGTTCCCTCCCACCCATCCTGGGGCCTTCCTCTGGTTTGAGGACCCCCTACTCTACCACACAGCAGGGCTGAAAAGGACAGTGATTCACCCTGGGAAGCCCCGCTGGGAGTGCTATGTTCGGAAGGGGCGAGAGGCCAGCTCAATGTCCAAGCCCCGAGGGAACGGATGCCACTCTCCTGGGGGACAGCTGAGGACACTTTACAAAGGGACATTTTCTATAAGGGAAATTGACAGAGCGGTGCTGGCCACAGCGGGCAGCTGTCACTTCGGGACTCCGTGCGATCAGGTTCTAGGGCGAGTCGCTGTAGCTATGGAACAGGTCAGCCCTACGAGAACTGAGCCCCCCTCAGGCGACTCAGCCAACCCATAGGAAATGACCCCATCCATGGCCCCTCTCTCCTCGCGTCTCCTGCCAGCGCCTCCCCTTGGCCAAAGCAGGGAGAAGCCCACACTGATGAAACCCATCAAGGTCAACCTCTGGGACCCAGAAAAGTACGGATGGATGGGGAATAGACATGATGGGGCTGGGGATGGGAGACGCCCAACACATTTCAGGGTGTTGAGACCTAGTGCCCGTGGTAGGGTCAGCAAGAGGGCGCGTGAGGGAGGCGTGGGGCTGTTGACTGTCCAGGGTGAGTGTGAACTTCCCGTAGCCAGGAGCCATGCGTGGCTTACCTGACTGGCAACAGCAAAGTATCACCTGAACGCAAGTCTAAAACTAACGTGCTCGGTGACCACAAAAGCTGAGAGGCCACTCCGGATTTTCCCAGATTTAATGCACAAAGATGGACCCTGGTGAGCCCCGAGGGGCAGGGGGCACAGCCAATGCTGCAGGAAATGGAGGCCTGGCCCTGGTCCTTCCTCTGCCACTTAGGAGGCTGTGGCTTGGACCAAGGACTTAACCTGTCAGTGTCTCAGTGTCTTCACTTGCAAGGGAGGGGAACATGGCCCTTCCCCAGGTCACGATTACATAAGGAGACACGTAAAGAGCACTTAGCAAAGTCCCAGCATGGAGAAAACACGCGAGCGATGTTGCAGAAACAGCATTCGGATGCTCTGCGTTCCTAAATCCTCCAGGTCCGGACCCTGGGAGTTGAATGTCCGTCCTCCACCAGGACCCACATCATGCTGCTGTTTTATGCGAAAGCAATTTTCTTGGCCAAATTACCTCGATAGCTAGAATCTTCAAACCCACCCTGAACATTCTAGCCCTGGAACCTTCTCTTTTTCAAGCTCCCGGGATCACATCACCTTCCCCAAAGACCCCATGGAGAAGACGGACTAAGCCTCAAAACTCGTGGTATGGGCTTCCCAGGTGATGCTAATGGTAAAAAAAAAAAAAAAAAAAAAACCTGCCTGTCAGTGCGGGAGCCACAGGAGGCACGGGTTCAATCCCTGGGTCTGGAAGATCCCCTGGAGGAGGGCACGGCAACCCACTCCAGTATTCTGGCCTGGAGAATCCCATGGACAGAGGAGCCTGGTGGGCTCCAGTCCATGGGGTCACAAAGGGGCAGACACAACTGAAGTGACTGAGCGCGCACACGTGTGCTCCGTGTGCCAAAGAGCAGCAGCCCCTCCTCATCAAACCTCCAGCGTGTAATTCAATGCAAATCTGCCGGTGCTCCTTGCTACTCAGCTGGGGGCACTGTGGGCTTCCCTTCTGAGCTAGAACTTGGGGGCTCTTTGAGATGATGTATCTGCTGGATGGGAAATGTGTCTCCTCCTCACAGTGTGACCACTCTGCTCGCTCTCTGCAGGGGGACCTCCCACTGCACGGAGCCTCAGCTGTGCACCTGGAATTCACTCTACAGCCAGGTATTTCCAAACCTGACTGCTGGGGACTGCCAAGGGAGAGATCACTACCTCCTTCTCCATCTCTACTTAAACTGTATCTATAACTATACATATAACCCAGGTCTCCTGCATTGCAGACAGGTTCGTTACCATCTGAGCCACCAGGGAAGCCCCTCCTATAACTCTATCTGTAGTTATAGCTGTATCTCCTCTAGGTCTATATCTACATTTATAGCTATTCCATGCTGTGCTGTGCTTAGTCACTCAGTTGTGTCTTTTACTTTTTACTTAGTGTCAACCTTACCCTATACTGTCCATAAAGTTGAGATATTAACGAGGCCTGTTTACTTTTAGAATGTGCTGTGTACTTAGTTGCTCAGTCATGTCCAGCTCTTTGCTACCCCATGGACTATAGCCCGCCAAGCTCCTCTGTCCATGGGAATTCTCAAGGCAAAAATAGTGGAATAGGTTACCATGCCCTCCTCCAAGGGATCTTCCCAACCCAGGGACTGAACTCAGATCTCCCACATTTCAGGTGCATTCTTTACGATCTGAGCCACTAGGTAAGTCCAAGAATGCTGCAGTAGCTAGCCTATCCATTCTCCAGGGGATTTTCCTGACCCAGGAATGGAACTGGGGTCTTCTGCATTGCAGGCAGATTCTTTACTGTGGAAGCCCACAGCTATACCATATTTGTTAATACGTGTATTCTATATCTGATCTGTATCTCCCTGCCTGATTTCTATAGCTAGCTAATCTATATGGGACATACGTATGTTATATTGAACCCATTACACACATGTGCATTATAATGTATGCAATATAGTGCACATGTATATTAGATATAGATACATGTGAGATCATAGTTAGATAGATATAAATTAGATATAGAAACAGAATCATATTTTTTAATACATAACATATGACATCAATGTGTAACATATTATTACTATAATGTAACCCATGGACACAGGAGCCTGGTGGGCTATGGCCACAAAGAGTCGGACATGACTGAACTGACTTAACATGCACACACACCTATATGTATTCTGTGTATACAATCTTCCCTCAGTATCTCTGGGGGAACTGGTCCCAGGCCTCCCCACAGAGACCAAAATCCATAGCGTCTCAAGTCCCTTATATAAAATGGCACAGTGTTTGCATATAACTTACACACATCCTACCTCTCTATACCTTAAATCACCTTTAGATTCCTTGTAATGCCTAATACAATGTAAATGCTATACAAACAGCTGTCAGCATGTGGCAAATTCAAGTTTTGCTTTTTAGAACTTTCTGGGATTTTTTTTTTTCAGATAGTTTTGATCCACGGTTGGCTGAATCTGAAGATGGAGAATTCAGAGAGTGCTGACTGTATGCACTGATGTACGTACATCACATATGCGTGTTATGCACTGAGTCGCTTCAGCCATGCCTGACTCCGTGCAAAGCCATGCACTATAGCTTGCCAGGCTCCTCTGTCCATGGGATTCTCCCAGCAAAAAATACTGGAGAGGGTTGCCATGCCCTCCTCCAGGGGATCTTCCCGATCCAGGGATTGAACTCTCATCTCTTATGTCTCCTGCACTAGTAGGTGGGTTCTTTACCACAAGTGCCACCTATTTCCTGATAAATGAAAGTCAGACTGCCAGGTCCAAATCCCGGCTGCTCCATGCGCTAGCTATTGGACAAGCAGCCTGACTGGTTATGCCTCAGTTTTTTGTCTGTAAAATGGGGATGACAGTAGTATCTCCCACAGGAGACAGCTGTGAAATCTGAGTGAATCCATGCAAAGAGCTTACTTAGAAAACTGCCCAGCCCATGTTCACAGTGCTTAGAGAACGCTGGCTAAAAGTACTAAATGTACAATTATATGGGTCGTTCTCAGCTCAGAGTGAACATACAGTTGCTGTGTCAATACATTGGACATTATTGACAAGAGCTACAGTTTGAAGTGTTCTCAGTCAAGGGCTAAAATTCAAACTTTCAACGTCCTGGAAGAAGTCATCTCCCACTAAGAACAGAGGAATAATGACCTCAACACAATCTATTTTTCAAAATCGTGCATGTGGCTACCCTTTGGGGAACTTGCTGGCTATTTGTGGAATGTTGCATCAATTCATGGGCCCTGAGTCATGCAGACTAGGGCAGCACCATGGCTGTAGGACCGCAAACCCTCTCTGAGAACGTTTCTCCTCCCCAGTCCAGCCTCCCTGCCTGGCGAGCCAAGTCCCAGCCCGGGCAGGGGCCCAACTAGTCACCTCCCTGTCCCACTCCTCCCACCAAGCCTAATTAAAGACCCAGCAAATCAGAACCAGAGGAAAAGACCATGGTGGAGGGATTTGGCTGGTCCCAAAACCAGCCCTGTCTGCTCCAAAGAGGTCCTGCTCCCCCAAGGAGGCTGGCAGGAGGAAAGCAGATGGGCTGCGAAGCAATTTGCTCTCACTGTCTTCTCAACAGATGCCGGGCACCATAAGAATTAATGGGCTGGAGATTCAGGTAAGAGCCATTCAGAAGCTCCTGATTACTCCCCAAGCCGCTCTCCATGGAGGGAAAGGTTAATCGAAGCCCAGAGCTGGAAGCCAGGCGAGAAGACAGCAATTGCTTTAATCCTGGGAGTTGCGGAACAGCTTCGGGAGAAAGAAGTTTGCACAGAGAAGGCTGTGGTCTGCCTCTGAAAGAGGAACTGGGCCCTAAAGCTGAGTTTTTCACAAGTCTTGCTCCATCGGTCCAAAAGCCTTGGCCCAGCCCTCTCCAAATCCAGCCAAATAGCTAGGCATTTTAACTCAAAAAATAAAAAATAAAAAAAGCTGTATATTTTCTGCACTGCTGGGCCCTCGGATCTCTCAGGAAACCATCTCTGAGAGGTGTTTTCCCTTTTCCACTCATGGTGCACACGCTCATAAGCACCGTGAGTCATTACCATGCAGCAATCACTCTCTGGCAACTCAGACCTAGAGGCTTTGCGGCGTGGATGTGTCCCGGCCAAGAGCCTGGAGGCGGAGGTCTTATATTAACCAGAGAGGGTGATGTTTGAACACAAACAAAGAGAACACCAAGGAAGGAACGAATTATGCGCTCTACACGGTCACAATTACGTGGCTGAGGCTGTCTTTGTAAACTAAGCTGTCCACATAGCAACTAAGGTTACACCAGCCCTTCTCACGCTTGGACTACTGACACTGGCGACTGCAAGCATGGTGGGGTGTTTACCATCATCCCTGGCCTCTGCCCACAAGATGCCAGCAGCTCTCCCCAGCCCCCAAGTTATAACAATCAAACATGTCTCCAGACATCAACAAATGTCCCCAGACATCAACAAATGTCCCCAGGCATGAAGGTAGTGAAACTGCCCCCAAGTTGTGAACCACTAGTTTAGACTCAGACTTCAATTCAGCTGAACTCAAGCCAGCTAATTAGCTGATGATGAGACGATTAGCTGATTTTTCACGGAAGTCCCATGATCAGCACTGCTCAGATCAGGAGTTCCCTGTCAAAATGCTTGCTCCAGACATTAGTCTGACCTGACAGCCCTCAATTTAAACCCCTCTCCCTGGGTCCCACCTCAGCTCTTGCCCATCACCCTTGCCTGAGAAAGGTAATTTCCTCATTCATCCTGATGTTCTAATGCCACAAAGGCATCAAAAGAGCTCCAAGGAGCTAACACTTGATTCTAAGGAAAACCGGCACCATTTTTACAGGAACCCAGATGTAATGGGAAAGAATCCACCTGCAATGCGGGAAACCTGGGTTCGATCCCTGGGTTGGGAAGATCCCCTGGAGAAGGGAAAGGCTATATCTCCAGTATTCTGGCCTGGAGAATTGCATGGACTGCATAGGCCATGGGGGCCACAAAGAGTTGAATATGACTGAGCAACTTTCACTTCACTTCAGATGTAATATGAAAAACTCTCCAAACAGGATTAGGGCCACCTTTTTGCCTGGTTAACTCTAACCACTGTAAGCTCTCAGCTCAACCGTCACCTCCTGAGCGTGAAACACCTCCAGAAAGTGACCTCCTTGCACACCCTCCCCCTTGTGGTGTCCGGTCACTCCCGCTTACAGACACACTGGTGGTGTTTTTGTTTACTCAATACTCCTTGAAAGTATGGGCGTATTTACTTGTTCCTAAATTCACTGACCACCCCCCCCCCAGGCAGAATGGGGGCTCCACGGGCAAGGCTCCTTCTGCCCTGTTCACTGCTGTATCTTTAGCATCAAGGCCGGGCCTCTTCTTGGACCCCGAACTATTTGCTGGGTAGCCATCTGGATAAATGGATGAACTTCTCCTGGACTGATTTCCTTCCATCCACTGCTCGTTTTCTTCGGGAGCTTTGTTCACATCCTCAGTGACCCCAGCACTATCTTTAAATAATGTGAATGTAACTCCCTGCCCTAGTACCTTCTGTTGGCTGACCAAAGAAATTCAAGGACCAGGTAGATTGTTGAAGGCTGAGCAGTCAGGAGCTTTCCTCCTAATGCCCTTGATCTTCAGACCCGGAGAGGAATCTCAGAGTAAAGGAAGGTTTGCTCTCCTCCAAGGAGAGCCGATCTCACAGAGACGCAGACTGATATATCTTCACTCTACTGAAGAGTTCCTTTATTACCGCTCCCAGGCGATCTCAGTGTTGGAACTGAGGCCATGAACTAATCGACAGTGATGATGCTGGGCGGCAGGGTGATAGGATGGGAAGCAGAGATGCTAAAATTAAATGGCGAGAGACCTTGCCAACAGGAGTGGGCTCAGAAATGATGAACTATCTTGGGGACCAATGAGAAAGAGAGAATCAAACAATGAGCATTCATTTCCTGCTCCATGGGATCTTCCCAACCCAGGGATCAAACACAAGTCTCCTGCATTGCCAGGCAGATTCTCTACCACTGCGCCACTTGGGAAAGGTTAATAATAAGCATTCAAATTCACCAAAACACTATTGCTGCACAGGAAGATGTTTCATTTTTGTTGTTTTTAAAATAAATTTTCTGTTGGGTCCATTGCTTAAACCCTTTTACTCACAAGCCTAGTGGCAACCTGTCAAAGAATTAGGCATCACAGGAAGCATTATCTCTATTTATTTATACATCTACCCACCTACCATCTATCCGTCATTCCTCGACCTACTTACCTAAGTACCTCTGCAGAAAATTGTACACACCACCATCTATCTATACTGACCTTGGGGCGCATACATCAAGCTCATCCCTCCAGCTTTTCTGAGCATTAGCAAGTCTTTCTACTGGTTCAGTTCAGTTCAGTCGCTCAGTCGTGCCCAACTCTTTGTGACCCCATGGACTGCAGCACGCCAGGCTTCCCTGTCCATCACCAACTCCCAGAGCTTGCTCAAACTCATGTCCATTGAGTCAGTGATGGCATCCAACCATCTCATCCTCTGTTGACACCAAAGCAATTTTTTTTTATTTTTTGTGGAAAAACAGGAGAGAGGTTGAGAAGATAGATTCCAATGTCATATGGCCCCAAGTCTGAGACTCACCAATGCTAGGTTCTGTGTGTCTTTGGGCGAGTTACTTAACCTCTCTGACCCTTAGGGTCCTCATCTGGAAGTTGGATATCATGAAAAGACCCATGGAATAATGGCATTTGAGGATTCAGTGGGGAAAATCAGTTCTTGGCAAATGGTAAAGGTCAGAAAGAGTGGGGATCACACCAGAGCTGCTAACCAAATTCACACTCCTTTCAGACATTCTTTTTGCATCTCTAGATCACTTGGTTCCCGGGTAACCACCATCTGGAGACCAGAAATGCATTCACAACCGCAAGTCAGGGAGTTCTCCGTACCCCCAGGGACAGCCTGCTGAGAGAAAACTGACCCAAGGGATTATTCGACTTCTTCATTCATTAATCTAGCTGTTAAGCAGAGAAAGTCCTGCTGATGCCAACAGATGCGAAGTTTGGCTGTGCTGACTGCAGAGAGAAGAGGCCTCGGCAGCCGATCAAAGTATCTCCCCCAACTGGGTACAGCTGCCTGGGAACACTGGGTGGAGGCGGAGGCAGTGAGTTACCAGGGAGACAGAGGATGCATGGAGGGACGGGCCCCCAGCTGGCCCAACGTCCCGATGCAGGCTGAGCCCCGGGCAAGCCACGCTGCTGCGGCCTGATGTACGGACAGAGCTCACAATGAAATCTTGAAGTCAGGCACACCTGTGGCACCTGTGTTCCAGGACGGAGCAGGTGATGCCTTTCTTGGGAGCAAAGGGGACTGGGGCGGGGAGAGGTGGAAGCGGGCAGGGGGTGCTAACCCAGGGCTCAGAGCATATCCTCCACTCACCTCTGCCTGGCTGGCTCTTCCATACTTGGCCACATCTGCCATCTTTCTCAGGCCATATGGGCGATATTTGGGGCACCACGTTCTGCCAGAAAACCTCTCCTCTGCCCCTCTCATCTGCCCTGCCTGCAGGCAGCTGAAGAAGATCCCCTTGTGAGTCCCACGATGGGCTGAGGCCCAGCACAGAGTCAAAGCTGGCCACGGGCTTGGGCCAACAGTTACAAAGAACACATTTGCACTTTGGTTGGGCTCCAACATCTCTTTAACATCAGAGATCAGAACTCGGGGAAAGACAACAGTATCCTATGGCTCCCCAAAGGCCAAGCGCCAGATGAGACTGATGGACTGTTGTCTGGAGACAAATTGAGTCATTTCCCCAGCAGCATGGCACCAGTGCAGAAAGCCAGCCGTGTGCCACAGCTGGCTCACCTGGCAAACCGGGGCTCAGGTATCTGGGGTCCATGGACGTAATTGTGGGAGAGGTCACTGTGTAGGTGGGGGAACTGTCACACACAACGTACTAGCAGAAGGTTTTGCAGAACTGGTGGGGCAATTTCCATAGTAAAAGATGCAGCTGGGGCAAGGACAGAACCATCCAGAACCATCTAGAACCATCTAGGCTACTGTATCCCAGATTGGCTTCCAGAATTCTGGGTGCAGACTATGTGCCCAGGGATTTTCTGAGTCATAAATTTTCTCTCTGGGGAAAGACTGATAGAGAAGGGCCAGCATCTCATAATCCATGGGGTAGACCGGGGAGAGACACATTTCCCAAAGCGCAATGCACATAAATCTGAGAGGATGCTGTGATGAGTTTAAAGGGCACCCAAAGGAGCTTTTTAATTCTATTAATTCAATATTAAAAGTTTTTGCAAAAAAATAAAAAACATAACTGGCTCATCAAACTTGTAATCTCGCTAATATTATTCCCTGAGATAGCATTTCTCAATCTCGGCCCTACCGACATTTCAGGCAAGATAATTTTTCCTGTGGGGGTGTCTTGTGCCTTGTAGGATATTTAGCAGCCTCTCTGGTCGCTCCTGCCTGGAAAATCCCATGGACGGAAGGGCCTAGAAGGCTGCAGTCCATGGGGTCGCTGAGGGTCAGACACGACTGAGCAACTTCACTTTCACTTTTTACTTTCATGCATTGGAGAAGGAAATGGCAACCCACTCCAGTGTTCTTGCCTGGAGAAACTCAGGGACGGGGGAGCCTGGTGGGCTGCTGTCTATGGGGTCACACAGGGTCGGACACGACTGAAGCGACTTAGCAGCAGCAGCAGCAGCTGGTCGCTACCCACTAGATGCAACCCCCTCCAAGGTGAGATAACCAAAAACGTCTTCAGACATTGTCAAACATCCTCTGAAGGTCAAAGACACTCCTGATTGGAAATCATCAGTTTAGGGTAAGTCTACTTCCGAAAGTAAAACAAGTAATGTCAGGGAAAATGAATTGTAGGTGACTTAGGATAAACAAAATATACAATTCACATATGGCAAATGTGGAGGAGGTGACAGCCACATCGCCTCCTGGCTGGCAGGAGTTTGGGAAAAAGCAGACGAGAGGATGGCCGAACAGGAGCTAAAATTGGGTGTTTATCCCCTTAAAATCCCACCACTGCTCCTTAATGCTGGCTCTGTTTTCTGGCTATCCCTGAAGTCGTCTGGGCTTCCCTGGCAGCTCAGATGGTGAAGAATCTGCCTTCAATGAGGGAGACCCGGGTTTGATCCCTGGGTTGGGAAGATTCTCTGGAGAAAGGAATGGCAACCCACTCCAGTATTCTTGCCTGGAGAATTCCATGGACAGAGGAGCCTGGTGGGCTACAGTCCATGGGGTCGTAAAGAGTCGGACATGACCGAGCAACTAATATTTCTGAAGCCAAATAAGTAAATGGAGGTGGGGAGAGGACAAAAGAACCCAAAGGAACCCTGAGAATCCACTTTCCTCACAACTTCTGGCCTTCCAGGAAGGAAGGAGGAGTAGGGTGGGCGTGCCCCTCACTCCCCTGGGGAAGACAGGGCAGAGATGCTCGTGATGAGGGTAAAGAGTGGGAGGCAGGTGGTCCCCGGAGCTGCCGGAGTCACTGAAGAGCCTTGAGAAGTTCAGCTATGTGTGTTCGCCTGTCTCACACTCTGTTAGCTGTGGGGTGCTGGCTGGGACGCACCCTGTCTTCTCTCTTTGGTATCTGACCAGCCCACAGAGCTAAGGAAATGATCGACCCGAGGATACACCTCCTTAGATTCACAGACTTAGAAAACGAACTTGCAGTTGCCAGGAAGGGATAGTTAGGGAGTTTGGGATGGACATATCACACTCCTGTATTTAAAATGCAGAACCAACAGGGACCTACTGTAGAGCACATGGAACTCTGCTCAACGTTCTGTGGCAGCCTGGATGGGAGGGGAGTTTGGGGGAGAATGGGTACGTGGACCTGTGTGGCCGAGTCCCTTCGCTATTCACCTGAAACTATCGCATTTTTGGGTAATCAGCTATACCCCAAAACAAGATAAGAAATTTAAAAGAAAAACCAAAACAAAGATACACCTTCTGCAAGTCCCATCAGAAAGTGAAGCACTCCGTTCGTTTAAAAAGCTAACACTCACAAGCCCTTAGCATGTACTGATGACTTTACAGACACCCCGCCCTGCCATCCTCATCACAGCCCTGCAGGGCTATTCCTACATTCCAGATGGGGAGACGAAGGCTGAGTGGGTCAGGGCCCCTCAGGGCCAGAAGACACAGCTCCAGGGCTCCACCTGAGTCTGCTGGACTCACAGCTGCCCAGGAAAGCAGAAGAAGACAGGAAGGGCCCTCCTTTCAAGGTCCACTGGTCACCCGCCCCACACAGGAAGGCCACTGTGATTCAGATGTCTCAGAATGGCTCAATGCACAAGCAGACACAAGGATGCAACTAACTGCCCAAGGGAGAGAGTTCTCCAAACCCGCAGCGTGAACGAGCAGCCACCCCTCACTGCATGACTCCTCCCTGCCTCTGCTCTCTGCGTTCACCTCCTGGTGACCACTGGGTGGAGGAAAACTCAGAAAAACAGGTCTGATTCTTCCCATGGAGCTTTCAGAACCTGGGTTCACACACAACGTCTGAACAGGGCAGCGAGACAGCCATTATGTGTCTGTCCCGTATTTCTGAGTCCTGGAGCCAAGAGGATGTTGATAAACGCTCCCTGGAGAAGTGGTTCCAGAGCACCAGGACAGAGAAGGTGACAGACCGTGGGGAGGTACTCACCTGGGTCTCCAGGGTGATCACTGGGCTTGGCTGTGGGTCCTGTGGGGAAAAAGGAGAAAATGCCTGTGAGTGGTGGGGAAATGTAACCTACTATCCCGGCACCACTTTAAAACAAAGCTGTACCTCTACAGTGCTCAAGCAACCGCAGGGGGAGGGTGGCCCCATTCGGTCGCCCCCATTCCGTGCAACATTCTCCGCCTCCTCCCACACCCACATGAGGAAGGAGGATAAAACCTTTCACTAGGAGGTTGCAGGGACACCCGCAGGAGATCACGCAAGCAGATGAAGAGCAAGTGTAAAGAAAGAACAAACAAAGCCCCCATGCAGAGCCTCTCAAAGTGTGTTCAAAGCATTGACGGAAAGGAGAAGATGGGTCCGCATGAGGATTAGAAATAAACCTGAAAGAATATAAAGTCCCAATGAGGGGCAAGGCCACCACTTTGTGTCTGATCTGGGAACAAATGAGGGAAGGAATGAGACAGAGGGACAAGAACGAGCTTAATTCCCGGGCTGTGTGGCACATTCCAATGGGCTGGGGAAGATTCCTTTCAGGAGAGAGAAGGCCAGAGAAAGTCCCATTCATTCACTTGCGACAAAAGCCAATTGACTGGAAATGCTCGGTGGTAAATTCTCTCGGGTCATTAAACGTGAATTCCGGGGTGGGGGCAGGGTGGGTACAGAGGGAAGGGAGGCCTGGAGAGGAGGTAACGGTTTTCAGCGAGTGGATTCCAAAGAAAACAGGAAGCTCAGCACATAAAGGCTATTTTTGTCTGGACTATGTTGGCCCTGCACTTAATCATCTTGGATTCATGATTCTGGGAAAGTAACCTCAAGCTGCCTCTGACTGAGAATGGGCATGATTTTAGAGCCCCGAAGGGCAAACTCAATTGGAAGCTTTGTTTTATCTAAGCAGATTTTCCAACACAGGCTTCCAGAAAGCATGCAAATTGGCCCCAGCCCCCTGGCATCTGCTCTGAACAAGAAGGAAATGTAGAAATCATGCCTTATTCGTCTTTCTGTGATGGGCTTATTTTTCTTAGCACAACGTCCTTGAAGTTCACCCGTGTTGTTCCAAATGGCAGGATTTCCTTCTTGTTTGAAGGCTGAATAATATTCCACTGTGTATGTATATGGGGCTTCCCAGGTGACTCAGTGGTAAAGAATCTGCCTGCCACTTCAGGAGGCACAGGAGACAGGTTTGATGCATCCCTGGGTCGGAAGATCCCCTGGAGGGGGAAATGGCAACCCATTCCAGTATGCTTGCCTGGAAAATCCCAGGGACAGAGGAGCCTGGCAGGCCACAGTCCATGGGGACACGACTGAGTGAGTGAGCACGCAGGCAGTGCATATATATACACCATATTTTCTTTATTCACCAGTCAGTGGACATACCGGTTGTTTCCATGTTTTGGCTATTAAGAATTTGGCTTCCAGGATCATGGGGGTACAGACCTCATAATTCCATTTTTATGAGGCAACTAAAATAAACTCTCAGAGAAGCGGAGAGTAGAAGGGTGGTTGGCAGGGGCTGGAAGGAGCGGGAAAGTGGGGAGATGTTATGTATCTGGTATGAAGTTTCAGTCCCACTAGCCAAATAAGCTCCGGAGATCTGCTGTATGACACAGAGCCTAGAGTTAGCAACACGGCACTGTACACTGAAAATTTCAGTCAGAGGACAGACCTCATGTTAAGTGTTCTTTCCATAATTAAAAAAAGAGTGTAGAGAGACTGGAACATCTAAACCCTGCACCATCCTAAGTAACTGTCACCCACTTTCTTGATCACTGCTCCTCCGTGGCATCTTGATGATGCCTAGTTCTGATGAGCGTCAGACACCTGACCCAGGAACGCTTTGCCTTCTGGTCTGTTCTGACCTTTCCTTCAAGACAAGGGACTCTTCTCTCCCAATTCCAGTTCCAATTCCCAGCATCTCTTCAACGGTGCAGCTCAGAGGTTGATGCCAAGAGGACATTTCACCCTCATTTTCACACTCCACCCTGGCCCTGAACATTCCTCATCCCCAAGAAGATACTGAGGGGCGTTTTTCCCCCCTCTCCCACACTGCAGCCTTGGCCCACAAAGAAACTTGGAGAAAGGCTCCCCTGATGGTCCAGCGGTTAAGAATCCACCTTGCAACGCAGGGGGACGAGGGTTCGATCCCTGCTGGGGGAGCCAAGATCAACACTAGAGAGTCCAGGTGCTACCGAGCCTGCATGATGCAAGAAAGATCCCACGTGCCCCAACTAAGACCCAACACAGCCACACAAATAAATATTAAAACAACAACCTTGAAGAAGTCTTGTAAGAAATACTGCAGCCCTCTGTCTTTAAACCCTTACCAGCTCCTTCTCAAGGGGAAAGAGGTAGCCACTACAACGGGGAGAACCTTCACTGAACCACTCTTTATTCAGGTGAGGCTCATTATTTTAGCATCCTTCATGGAGCCCCCCGGCCAGCTCCAGTATCACTTGTCTGCAGAGAGAGTGAACCTTGTGCTCCCAGGCTCCCGGAGTCAGGCCAAGTACACTGCGCAGGGCCCATTCTAGTCCAGGAGGCAAGGCCGTGGTCCTGGTCCATGTTAGGCAGCATGGGTCAGACCCACGCTGTTTAGTGAGAGACAGCACGCAAGTCCGTGCTTCAGCTCAAGTCAGTCTCTGTGTGTCTGTCTGTCCCTCTCTTTATTCTGATCCCAGCATCCAGATTTTGACTGGAAAATAAGAAGCTGCTTCTCAGACATTAGCTTCATTTTTTAAGGCCAGGTCCTTGCAAAGCATTGGATGGGGTGTTGGGTGCATGCCCAGATTAATTAAGCTGTACTTCACAGTGCATTTGGCTGTTGTTTGGGGCTTACGCTTCACTGCTCAGAATCCCACGGGGGAGGCGGGGGAGAGGGGAGAATGCCATCCTGAACCCCATGAACAACTTCACTGGAAAAGACCTTCCTGGGAAGCCACAGGAAACCTCTGACATCCGTGTCGACAAAACCCAGAGCCTGATCCGTGGGTACAATGCTGCACCAACTATCTGGTGTTCCATGATCAGAGATCCTCTGGGTGCAGGGTCAGGGGATTAATATTCATTAAAAAGCTTCTAGAAAAACAAAAGCAAAATCTACCTATTTAGCATGTTAATTACTTAGCCAAGAAGACAGACAAAGTAATTCACAAACAGCCATGTCATTAACACTTAAGATTCACTGGCCAACAAATTCATGCTCCCCTCCCTCTGTGCACATTTGAGATATAAGACTCTCCCTGCTGCTGCTGCTGCTAAGTCGCTTCAGTCGTGTCCGACTCTGTGCGACCCCATAGACTCTCCCTACAGAGGCTCAGACCAGAGGATTCAAGGTATGACGGTATCTCTGTGAGGTCTCACTTTCAGTAACATCCTCCTTAATTGGAAAGGCTAACGAAGTGGAACTGGGTCAATGATGCTGTCTGCCTAATCCATCGCGTCTGTCTAAACTGGGACTCTTTGGTTTACAGTAGAGTAAATTCCTGTCTGTCAGAGGAAAGGCTCTCAGAGACCAACGGGGAATTCGCAACGTGCTTGGATGCTACAGTGGAGAGCTTTTAGAATCTTAATGTGGGGACCGAGAACCAGGGAACCACCTAAAGCAAGAAAAGCCCTTTCATACCATCTACTGCAATGACTAAAGTGGGGAAGCCAAGTGGGGAACTGGGTAGACAGCATTAGCGGCCCTCATTTTCACCACTCCCTCGATCCACACCCTCTGGTCACATGATTGTGCATTTCTTTGCAGAGCAAGCTTCCTGCTCCCTGAACTCAGGCTTGCCCATTAGCAGTTAAGACATCGTGGAAGCTTGAAATGTGTTTGCATGGTTGAGCTTGACCTCTTGTGCTTTTGCCGGTCAGCGCAGGAGAATATACCCCAGGTAGCCTGCTGGTCCAAGGGAGATGAGAGGCGCTCGGGGCAGACCCGATCCAATCTGCAGCTTGAAGCTAAGTCCAGCCTCGATTAGCCAACCCCGAGCCAACCTTCACTCACAGACAGAATATGTGCCTGTTTTCTCAAGCCATTGAGTTTCAGGTTGACTTGTTACACAGTGCTGTTGTGGTGAATATACTCTCCAAGGTAGACCTTGATAGAACTAAAATGTATTGTATAAACAGTCCAGTTTTGGAAATGAAAAGATACATATTCTCCCTAAGTCTGCAAATACATCCCAGGAACCTGCAATAACTACAGCTAATAGCTATCGCTTAACTGAGACCCTACTATGTACCAGGCTCCATTCGAGATGTTCCTTACACCAAGCAAAGAAACACTCACCATCAGTATCTGGTACTACCTCTGAGTCAGCCTTCAGCCCTCTTCACTAAATATACCAGTTCTTCTGAATTTGTTTAGGGGCCATTACAACATATTGAGGCTTCCCTGGTGGCTCAGATGGTAAAGAATCCACTTGTAATGCAGGAGACCCAGGTTTGATCCCTGGGTCAGGAAGATCCCCTGGAGAAGGGGGTGGCTACCCACTCCAGTATTCTTACCTGGAGAATTCCATGGACAGAGGAGCCTGGCGGGCTACACTCCAAGGGGTCACAAAGAGTCAGACACGACTAAACAACCAACACTTTCAGCTACACAGCAACATTAAAGGGGATCATCACTCAGAACCTCCTTGCTCTGAGATAAAGACATTTCTCATTCCTTTGGTTTATTCTAAACTTTATTCCATGGGGATATTATTTGACCAAGATTCAGAATAGTCATGAATACTAGCAGTAACTTACTAAGCTACTTGTTAAGTAATGGCTAATAATTTGTTAACTTCATACCATGTTTCAGGCAGTGGCTTAACCTCTATACACACATCATTCCATTTATCCTTGTAACAACTTTATGGTAGGCACTACTATTATTCCCTCTATAGAGATGGGGAAACTGACGACCACAGAGATTGAATAACTTGCCCAAGTTTACACAGATAATGTTGAAGCCTGGATTCAATCCCAACACCCTGTATTCTAGAAACCTGTGCTATTTTAGAGTAGCTCTATCAGACAATACAGTCCTACCTTAGACAAAGTAATCCTGCAACCTAGATAATGTTTATCAAAAGGAAGAATACAGGAAGTAAAAGGTTAAATACCACCTTAACTACTGGCATCCTTTTTGAGCATCTGTATTTTTTAAAAAAGGTAGCGACACGGTTGATAGAAATTAGCACACATGTCAAGACTAAAAACAAAATGCAGTCACTGTGCCACAGCATGAACCACGCAGAGTTAGCCAAACTCGTTCACACACGTTTACTATGCTCCAACTCAGCAGCCAGCACTCTGCCTGGCGGGCACCATGAGGGAGACAGAACTGAGTTTAAAGGCACTCTGTGCGCCCTTCTATCCCAAAGCTAACTGTTTAAATGAGGTGGGAGCCTGATTACAGGTCCTGGAGAAATTGAAACTTGTTTGTACCTCAAGAGTCTTGTTTGTAAGACCAGGGAAACCAGGCTCAGATACTTCTGAGCCCATCAGGGCCATGGGCCTAATTTTAACAAGCAATTAAGCTTTCATAAAGAATGCACAGAGGAGGAATTTGTTCATTTTCATTCCAGGCTTGTATCAAACGTTTCTGGCTTTCCTGGTCATGCTGAGCCCCAGGTAAGCCTCAGTGGTTGGAAGGGGCATTTTTCCTCCCTGTCTTTGATAAGACATCATATGTATGTCTTATATGATATGAGATATCATAAGATAGTGCTTGTTCTTAGGCATTAAGCAAAGACTTTGGGATATAGGTGACAAACCTGTGACTCAGGCTTCCTGAGTCAGTTCCCCCCCAAGGCCCATCAAGTCAGCAGATAGACAATGGGTTCCTAGGAAGACTCAGCACAGACACACCCAGGACGCCGCTGCAGAAGGCTGGATGGCACTCTCCAGGGAGTCCTCTGATTCGCCATAGGAGGGAGCTTCCACCATCCAGAGACTGGATCTAAACTCATCACTGTTCAACACCAGTTTCCAACACCTTGGAAAATGCAAGGAGCTCTTCACGGGATCAAAAACTCAGCACCCCTGCCTGCTGGAGAAACGTACTCCCTGGCGAGAGCACCCAGTGGAAGCTGAGCGGAGATGCCAGGCCAGAGGCCTAACTGGATGTGGTCACTTGTACTGCAGGCTGGGCACAGGGTAAAGAAGGATCATTTGTGGGAAGAAAATACAGGTTTGGGGTTAGCCCTGGGTTCAGATCACGCACAAGCCCAGTTCTAGTCTTGCTCAGGCTGCCATAACAAGGTGCCACAGGCTGAGTGGCTTACGCAAGAGAAACTTATTTTCTCACAATTCTGGGAGCTAGAAGTCCAAGGTCAAGACACCAGCAGGGTTCTTTTCTTCGGAGGCCTCTCTGCTTACCTTGCAGATGGCTGCCTTCTCACTGTGTACTCACATTGTCTTTTTACTCCATACGGGAGCCTCTGGGTGTCTCTGTGTACCCAAAGTTCCTCTTCTTATAAAGATACCAATCAGACTGGACTGTTGTTTTTGTTTAAGTCACTCAGTCATGTCCAACTCTTTTTGTGACCCCATGAACTGTAGCCCACCAGGCTCCTATGTCTGTGAGATTTTCCAGGCAAGAATATTGGAGTGGGTTGCCATTTCCTTCTCCAGGGGATCTTCCTGGCCCAGGGATCGAACACACATCTCCGGCATTGGCAGGCAGATTCTCTACCCCTGAGCCATCTGGGAACCCCTCAGACTGGATTAGAAATCCCTTCTAAAAGCCACAATTTAACTGAATCACTTCTTTAAAGGCTTTGCTCCCAAGAACTGGGGTTGGCGAGTCAGCAGACAACAACCACTTAGACTAGTGACCTCAGCCAAACCTCATAGCATCTGTGAGCTTTACTTTCTCATTTACATGATATTAACAGGAGGGTCTATATTCTCCGACAGAGCTCCTGCAAGACAATAAAGCATAGACTGTGTGGTCTGGCAAACTCTGTAAGTGAAAACAGGCACTGATAACAATCACATCAGCTTAACAGGTGTGAACCTGGACCGGCTCACACCAACTCTGATGCACAGTCACCTCCTGTCTTGAAAACAGGATAGCACTGATCAGAGGCTGTTGTGAACGTTAACTAAAACCAGATATTTTAAATGTTCGGTCTCTGGCTAGAAACTCGAAGATAAACGTCCCTTTGTTTTCTTCTTCCAGGCTTACGAAGGCTAAGACATAACCCTCCACACCCTACCCTACTCGATCATAATTCTTCTGGACTGAGAATTATTGTACATAACTGGGTGCGTGCATGCTTAGTCGCTCAGTCTTATCTGAATCTTGGACCCCATGCCAGGCTCCTGTGTCCTTGGGGTTTTTCAGGCAAGAATACTGAAGTGGGTTGCCATTTCTTCCTCCAGAGGATCTTCCCAATCCAGGGATCAAACCCACGTCTCCTGTATCTCTTGCCTTGCAGGCGGATTCTTTCCCACTGAGCCATTGGAGAAGACTATTGTGCCTAAGTGGACAGCAGTGAAATGGGTAAAGTTACCTACTTCATTTTGAAAGCTGACTTGTGTCAAGCATGTGAACTCCTTGTAACCCTGCCAAGGGAAGTCTCAAACTGACCATTTTACAGATCCAAGAACTGATGCTCCAGCAGGACAATTTGCTTGAGAATATAGATTTGATAAGGGATGGGGCCAGGTCTGGTGCTCAGGTTTGTACACTGCCAGAAACTGGTCCTTAAACCAATATCCTGGTGTTTCCAATAGTGTGAACTTACTGAATCAGGCTCTCTGGGCAAGGATCCAAAGAATCTGCATTTTTATTAGACATTCTTGGGCAAGTTAGGCAGACTGAAGCCTGAGAACCCTTGTATTACATTCCGAATAGTACAAGACTAAAGGCATCCGAGGTGAGAAGGACACATCCTGTGAAAAACCAAAAATCTCGCTTAGGACTCCAACCTCTGACACCAGCTAGCCACCAAGTGTCTGATGCACGCTTGGGACTCTGGTGCTCAGGCTTTGTGCCTCCAAGAAATTTCATGATGGGTGTGTCCCGGCCTCTCCTGGATACTCTAAGAGAATAGCACAGACTGAGTGGGTTATAAACAGCAGAAATTTATTTCTCACAGTTCTGGAGTCTATGAGCCCAAGGTCAAGGTGCTGGCAGACTCGATGTCTGGTGAGAGCGTCCTGATTCATAGATAGCTGTGTTTTTGCTGTGACCGCGTATGGCAGAAGATTCAAGGGAGTTTTTCAGGATCTCTTTTATGGGCACTAATCTCATTCATGGGGGCTCCTCCCTCATGACCTAATCACCTCCCAAAGGCCCCAACTCCTAACACCATCCCACAGGGTATTAGAATTTCAACATATGAATTTTTAGAGGGACACGTATATTCTGTCTGGGCTTCCCTGGTAGCTCAGTGGTAAAGAATCTGCCTGCAATGCAGGAGACTTGGGTTCGATCCCCGGGTTGGGAAGATCCCCTGGAGGAGGGCATGGCAACCCACTCTAGTATTCTTGCCTAGAGAATTCCATGCACAGAAGAGCCTGGCAGGCAACAGTCCATGGGGTCATAAAGAGTCAGACATGACTTAAGTCTTCAGCAAGGTGCAGGGTGGTTTCTGCCCCTTCTTTTCTCCCCATGTAAATGGTGAAGGTGTCCCTCTTGCCCCAGAAACCCGGCCAGCACTCCCGTCCCTTCAGCATTCCCCCCAGGGGTGTGTGACCCCTTCTCAATTCTTTCTCAAGGCCTGGTCACAGCCATCAGGGTGCTCACACAATGGCGCTTTCTGTGGGATTCCACGGCATGCTTATCTTACACGGCAGGGGCTCCAGAGATGAAGGCGGGACACGTGCCGGCCAGGCGGCCCCGGGCGACTAGGCAGGCACACCAAGGACACAGAACACTCTTGTTCTCTGAGAAAGGCTGCCCTTGGAACATGAGCACAAGCCGGCACCACACAGACTCACCTTGTTGGAAAATGCGAAGTCACCTTCAAAGAGGACTCAGGGGAGAAAGCAGAAACCCCGTGGAGAGGGCAAGGGGCCTCTCCCTGCTTCAGAGAGATGGTGACAGATGTGACTGGGCCCTGAAAACGGGGTGGCATTCCCTTGCTATGTCTGTCTCTTTTTGGTCTTGAAAGTTCAAAAAGTTCAGAGACCTTTTAGATCTTCTTCTGCATTCCCTCCACATATTTAAGTCCAGACCTCAGAAACGAGCAACAGAACCTCAAAGAACTGCAAAATGAGGCTCGAAGCTCTTGGATCAGTAGTTGACCATCCCCAGCCTGGAAAGAGAGGAGAAACCACAGATGCATGGAAACTCGGCAATGGCTCTGGTGTTTCTCATTTCCGTGTGTGTATCTTTGAGCGCCAACAGTCACTAAAAATCTAAACCGTTATACAGAACACTTTGTGCTGTGTGGGCCTCCAGAGGTTTTGTAATCCTTTACAAAGTGCACAGAACTACAATTCTCAGAACTACGTTTTGAATACACCTGCCTGAGGCCCTGGATGCGCATTTCTGCCAGAAAGTACAGCTTCTAGCTGTGTGGCTGCTGCCTGGTTACTTACTGCTCATAACTGTCACCTCCCTCTTATTTTGATCCTGGGTCACGTGGCTGATCAATACTGACGATAATCAGAAAAGTAGCCAACACTGGGCTCACAGTGAAGCAAGACATTATAATAAGTGGGCTGTAAGAACTCTCATTAAAAACTCACAACAGCTCAGATTATTCATAGGTATTATTAATATTAACAGCTCCATTTTACAGGATGGTATAACCGAGGCTCAAAGGCATTCATTACTAAATCACAGAGACAAGGTTTGGATCAGGACAGCCCAACTCCTGAGGGCTTCCCTGGTGAGTCAGATGTAAAGAATCTGCCTGCAATGCAGGAGACCCAGGTTCAATGCCTGGGTCAGGAAGATCCCTTGGAGGAGGGCAAGGCAACCACTCCAGTATTCTTGCAGGGAGAACTACACGGACAGAGGAGCCCAGAAGCTACGGGCCATGGCGTCACAAAGAGTCAAACACAACTGAGGGACACACACACACACACACACACACACAGCCCAAGCCCTGAAGCTGTACTTTTGACCACTAGACTATGCTGTTTCCCAGGGGTACGACCACACTGTAAATCAGAATCCCTTAACCACGGTTCATGGGTCTGGGAGCTGTTGGCATTAGGAAGCCTTATGGAGCAGGGAACTAGATCACACTGTATTAGGAAATACCAGATCGTCCCATTTGGTTGCTATGGATCTTTGGCTAATTACTTAACTTTTAATAATATTAATAACAATAGCAAGAGTAATAATAATAACTATCTCAGTGGTTACTGTGAAGACTGGCAGAGATGGAGGATCAGAACCTGGCTCAGTCCTGGTGGCGAGCAGGCAAGCCACAAATGTTAGTTCCTCTTGGAGGACAATTACTGTCACTTTATGGTATGAGTTTTTCACGGCTCGAAGGCATTTCAGACCAGAAACAAGACATGCCTGCTGCATGCCAAGAGAAAACTGAGCAACACAACCTCCACCCGACACAGCCAGCCAAGATGCGCTGGTAGACCATCCGGGCTCACAGTCCTTCTGAAACTGGCCACCGGACTCTGCTGGGACACAAGTCTTCCTAAGCTCAGAATACAAGCCGCATCTCCAGCCCAGCCCAATAATTAGCTTTTCCCAGGCACAGGCCAGGCGACACCTACCAATTTGACACCCATCTGCTGTGGTCACCAAGATGGCAGGTGGCCCAAGAGGAAACAATGCTGCCAAGTTGTCCCGGAGACACTGTCCAGAGACACACCCAACGCTCTGTTCCACCGCTTCTGGGGCTGCGAGGTAGGCTTTCTGTTCCACAAGGATCTAGTTTAAAGATTTGAGCCCGAGAATCCCAAACTGTGAATACTGGAAAGACACTGAAGAGATACAGGATAGGTGAGCAGCAGCTTCCCTACGGGATGTCCAAGGTGGATACTACCAGGCAATTACTTGGCCTCAAATTCTCAGCACGGCTTGTGAACAGACACTATTGGTACATTCCTATTTTCCAGTGAGATGAGATGCATTTCCTGCCCTGACCTAGATCAAACCCATCATTTTCTATTATGGCATATGAGATCCAGGGCCTCTCAGGTGGCTCAGTGGT
Organism: Oryx dammah; assembly: GCF_014754425.2. NCBI lineage: Eukaryota > Metazoa > Chordata > Mammalia > Artiodactyla > Bovidae > Oryx > Oryx dammah. The sequence goes on along the minus strand of NW_024070186.1, from coordinate 172,697,731 downwards.
AAAGAATCCATCTGCCAAGCAGGAGACCCAGGTTCAATCCCTGGGTGGGGAAGATACCCTGGAGAAGGAAATGGGAACTCACTCCTGGCATTCTTGCCTGGAGAATTCTCTGGACAGAAGAGCCTGGCAGGCTACAGTCCATGGGGTTGCAAAGAGTTGGACACGACTTAGCGATTAAATAGCAACAGCAGCATATGCAGTCCAGAATGGAAAGTAGTTTCCTAAGGGCACACACCGTTTAGAGCAAAACCCAGCCTAGAATCCAAGTTTCTTGATACAAAATCCTGGGTTCATCTTTTTTTTTTTTTTTTTTTTTTGCCAAAATCAGTGTCTATGTGAGTCCTTCCCACACTCCTTTTCTTCATTTTCTCTTCTTCAGATCCTCATCAGAGCCTCTAGCCAGGACAACTTTTGTCCAAAAGACAGCATATCCCAGCTCTGGAGAAACTGTGATTCAGCAGTGCTACAAGTCTGGAATGTCTCCAAGAGGCCACACACAGAACTGCTGATTCAAGCCACGGGGGAACTGGATCCCAGGACGCGGGCACACGGCAGTAGAGCGGAAAGCTTTACGTGGGAACAGGGAAGCCTCCTTCCTAGGCTAGAAGAGAGATGGTTGGCAAGTGGGTCTGCAGGAGACAGGTGCGCAGAGGCCTCGTACAAAGAGAGTCAGGGTCACAGTCATGAAGTTTCAAAGGGCTGGGTCCCGGGGAGACTCAGTGCTCCTTCCTGCCTCCCTGGCCTTCTCCTATATGTCTTAATGCTAATGAGGGTGATGAGGATGAAGGTGACTGAGCGTGCCAATGGACAATGGCCATTACGATACCCTTCATTTAAGTCCTTATGAAACACTCTGTTCATTTCTGTGCATTTCAGTAAATGCTCATTCCATCCTCCTGGGGCAGCTACAACAAGATGGCCATAAAGTCTGGAAACATACATGATTTTATTTTTTCCTCTTCTCATTGGGCAATGCTCTTGATGACATTATTTATATATTCGCCTGTTTCCAGACTATGGATCTCCTACAGTATTCCTAATTTACAGAGTAGGAAACAGAATCTCAGAAAGACTTGCCCAAAAAGCAGAGCCAGGCTCATTTAACCTTCGTATCTCTTAAGAAGTTTTAAAAAACTAACCAAAGTGTACGGAGGTGGTATGGTTTGACGTACATAGTGCACAGTACTTTTTTTTTTTTTTAAGCCAGTTGCCAACATTTAAAAAGTGGGTAATTTCACCATACACAGATTTCTGGCTTTTCTTAAATGTCAGAAGATCCGGCCAAATGGGGATGTGGGCTGGCATGGCTACAGCTGGAGCTGAGTAGCTGCCACCTACTTAAGATGGGTACACATCCTCCTCTTGGCCACAGCCCCCACCCTGCCTGCAGGGCTGGGGAGTTTGTGACCTCCCATCTCTTTTTAAAAATATTTATTTATTTACTAGGCTACACCATTGCTGTATGGGGGAATCTTCATTGTGTCATGAGTGATCTCTTGTTGAGACATTCAGATTCTCCAGTTGTGGCTCAGTAGTTGCGGTGCACAGGCTTAGCTGCCCCATGGCATGTGGGATCTTAGTTCCCCGACTAAGATCGAACCCGAGTCTCCTGCATTGCAAGGCAGATTTTTAACCACTGGACCACCAGGGAAGTCCCCATGATCTCCCGTCTCTCAGTGACCATATTTTACTGCTCCTCACAAGGGACAGTGCCATTCTACCTGCCAGATGATTTATTCAATCAACATGATTCCACAGTCAGCCCTGGTCCCAAGGAGGAAATGCTCAGGATGCTGGGACTTGAGGGAAAAAAGAAAAGCTCTAATAAAGCACAGGGAAGCAGAGCACTGCAGTTCACTCAATGACAAGCCTCTACCTGGGGCCCAGTGGTCCTGACTTTTCGGGGGATGGGGCAGGCGGCAGCGCTAGGCATCAGGCTGGGGTGTGCCCGGTGGGAAGGCTTCGGTGCAGAGTGTGGCACAGGAAGAGGTTGTTAGCACCCACTGTTCTCTTGCTTCCTGCACGTCCACCGCGTGCAGCTGCCTGTGAACTGGCTGTTTGTTCCTAGCTCTCCCGGAAGGAAGCGCTCTCATCACCCACGATGACAGAGTTGGCCCAAGGAGCCGAGAACGTGTGCAGGGGCTGCGAGCCCAACTCTCCTTCTGTACCGGGCAGTCCCAAAGCTGCTGAGACAGGAAAAGGGGGAAGAAAGCGCAGCCCGGGAGAAAGCATCATGCGGGGCTCGCGGACAAAGCCCCAGCTGGGGAAAAGGGAGGAGGAGGAGGCCAGAGGAAGGGGGTCCTGCCGGGCCCACCGAGTCTGTACAATGAGCTCCTTTCACCAGTGAATAGAGTTCTCTCCTCGATTCGGTCTCAATGGCTTTGCTTCTGAAACAACCCATTCTCCACCCAGAAAGCCAACCTCGCCAGACCCTGTGCCAAGGTCAGGCAAGAGCCTGAGATCCTCAAGCAAGCTGATAATCAGCCCCCAGGAGACGACCACGGTGCCCAGGGTGGCTCGGCTGACCCACGTTTACAATGATCTCCTTTATTTCCAGGCTTTCCTGCCCGGGGGAGCAGGGGCAGGGGACCAAGACTCACACGCGTGACATGTTTGGCATAACTGTAGGATCTATTCAGGATAGTAAGTGTTCTTTTCCCACGAACTTCATTGAGACATCTGTGCAAACAGAGGGGGCGGGAGGAGGCAGGATGAGAAAGGATGAGCCCAGAGAAGCAGGATGCAAGTTCAAGTCTTCCGTCTCAAATTGACCAAATCTATGAGGCGGTGGGGCTCATCGCTGACCACCCAGCAGCAATGCCTGTTTTACAGGCTTCTTGAGAACAGCATCTTGGAGAGTTTATTGCCCACAGAGCAAACAGCAAAGTGGGGCCTACAGGTAGTCATCAGTTCAGATGGGTTTTGTTCAGCCTGTGCCATGTTTCCAACAGAAAAATGCCACATGTGAGGCCAACACTTACAGTTCAGGAGGTTTCATGCAAAACTACAAAGCTCTGGCATTTCTTGGAAAATGAGGAGACCTGGAAACAGGAATCCATCAATTTCATAAGGCCCTGACTGCTGATCTGCGAAAAGGCTGTCTCTCTTAGATGGAACATGTGCCCGCCCTCCAGCTAAGGGCATGTGCCTGACCCCCTCACTAAGGCCGCCATGTAGCTACCGTGGGCACTGGGGTTTGTAGCCTCTTGTATATCAAGTCCCAAAGCTCTCAGCAGAGGCCCTGGGATGGGAGAGAAGGCTGGGATATGGACTTGTTGTAGAGCAAACTTGGCTATAAAATTCAATTGGCTACAAAATCCAAAACTGGACTCAAAAAATGTATATAAACACACACCCAGGAACACATGGTCAGGAGCAGAGTCCACAAGTTTGGGGGGTGGTTCTCTGCTCTCCTCCCTCCCTGCTATTTGAACAACTCTTTTAGCTACTGGTCCCATTTTCCAAGATGATCTTCTTTGTGCTTATATTTACCAAAATTCTGGGCCTGCCACACAAACAGCACTGGGCAAATTCTTGTTGAACCAAAATCAACCGAAGCTCAAGCGATGTTGGGATGGACCCTGAGAGACCCATGCTCAGAACCCAGCCCACTTAATAGTTGCAGGATGTTTTCCCAACTGCAAGTCAAGACAAGTCCCTTGGGAATGAAAGACGGAGCAGAAGTAGATGAGCTCAACCTACTGGTTGGCTGACGTCTGAGAAGAGGAGGCAGAGAGGGTCAACTTTATAGGCAACGGCCAACTTTATAGGCGACACAGCATATTTGAGATTCATGCTATGTAGCATGAGGTCTGTTGGGAAGACATGACGTCGAGCTGACATTGTAAAATGAAAGTACATTGCCAAAGTATCCAAGGACCAAAAACTCATAAGAGCAGCCTTCAGAGTCCAGGCAGGTGCAGTATAGTCTCTTGAAGCTCTTCCAGGTCTAAAAAGGCACACTGAGGTTTACTGCCTCGGCTTCTGTTGTATGTAGCTGAGACCATTCTCCAGCTTTGTATATGAGCGTGTGTGTGTGCACATATGTGAACATTTGAGAACATTCACATGAACATATATATGGTATTTCCTATCCAAAGCCTTGCTAAAAAGCTGCAGTGGAATCTGTGGATTTCATTTGCCTAGCATCCCTCATTTTGGGGAATTTCCCCGAGTTACCCTACTCCTGGTTCTAATTTCAAATGGACGCTGGGGGCAGGGAAGCAGCAACAGGAGAGATTCCACTGAGCAGACTTTTATTTCAGAACTGTGACATGAACGAGAAAGAATAAAAGCATGCAGAATTTCATTCCTGCACTTTGCATTTAGTTATAATTATTCATGCAAGAGCATCTTTAAACACCAAATGGGGGAAATATTACAGTTGTTCTGATTTCACACGCTAACTGTGTTTACATGCTAACAGCATTTCTCAGGGACAATTATCTTATTACTAGTGCACTAATCTTTTCAATCTTTTCAACACAGTTTACAGCTGCCGACTTCAAAAATTAAGGCTAATTAAGACCCTGCTTTCAGCAGGTAGGGTAAACTACTCACACATTTTAACTGATTCAAAGAAAAACAGTTTCAGGAGAGGGTATGAAGGGAGGGTGGGCAGAGTGTCAAAGGTACAGAGAAGAAATTATATAGCTTCCATTGATTTGAGCATTAACGTTCTCCCAATGCTAATATTCCAGAATCCACTAGACAAGTTCCATCAATGGAAAGGCCTGGATATCAGGACCAAGGACAGCTGGTCTGTCCCACGCAAGGAGAAAGTGGGTATTTTGCATTCAATTATCTACTTCCAGGTGCTTTCCTGGTAGCTCAGATGGTAAAGTGTCTGCCTACAGCGCGGGAGACCCAGGTTTGATCCCTGGGTAGGAACGATCCCACTTCCAGTCATCATATCCTTCCACGTGCTTCAGCAGAGAACACAGACTCTTACGTCAGATGACCTCTGCCCAGATGCTGGGTCCATCAATTGCTCTGTTCCACCTTGAACAAGTTACTCACTTTCTTGGTTCCTCAGTTTCCTCATATGTGAAATAGGGATATTAATAATGCCTACCGCCTAGGCCCCATTGTCAGGAGTAATTGAATCAACACCTAGAAAGCACTCAATTTTAAATGGATAACCAACAAGGGTCTACTGTAGAGCACAAGGAACTCTGCTCAATGTTATGTAGCAACTTAGTGGGGGGGATGTTGTTTGGGGGAAAATGGATACGTGTATCTGTATGGCTGAGTCCCTTGGCTGTTCATCTGAAACTATCACAACATTGTTAATTGGCTATACCCAAAACAAACTAAACAGTTTTGAAAAATTTTGTAAAGCACATTGATGATGTCTGGTTCATAATAATCATCCAATAACTATTTCTTTTACAAAGCACAGGTTCTATCATAAAGCTGTAACACACTTAAACATCTGTTTTCTAACGCCTTCTTGACCTCACACATACCGCATTACGAGCCATTTGAGAACTGCTAATATGTAATCGCAGCTATATTTATTGTGTCTGTTAGCAATACCTTCTCCAATTACTTGCTCTGCTATCTCGTTAGCTGCCATATAAAACCAGCACCTTGGATCATCCATCATTATTTTTTGTTTTAAATCACCGAGAAGGCCTGTTGCATGGAGCCTGGATTTACAGTCCGGCTCCTGGAGCCCAAGCACAGCTCAGGCATCCCCAGCTGTGGCATCTGCAGAGCCGTGAATGAGTTTCTCATGGTGCCTGGACCACTAAGTGTCACCAAGCACCTGCTGTGTGCCTGGGCTCACTTGTCCGATGAATCTTTCTGAATGCACACTAACGCTGTGAGTAGGTAACGCTGAGTAGGTTGCACCGATCCCATTTACAGATGAGGAGACTGAGGCCTTAAACAACTCTTCTATGATGACACAGCTTGCCAATTAAACGAAGTCATCTTGTGGCACAAACAACTACCATTCTCTCCTTTCCACATTTTCCTAAGTTACATTTCTCAAGACAGTTACTGCCACTAGTAGTAGAACTAACAGTAACATCAACCCCCAGCCAACACATACAAGGTGCCAGGCATTATTCTAAGCCACTTTATGTATTAACTCACTCAATCCTCACAACTACCCCATAAGGGTGGGGCTGGTACTAGCCCCCATTTTATAGAGGAGGGAACTGGGCTCAGAGGAGCTATGCAATATGCCCAAAGTCACACAGCTGCAAAGTGTTGCAGTCAGAATTAGACCAAATCCAGGAGACCTGGCTCCAGACCCACCGTTCTTGGGCACCCTGCTTGGTAGTTTCTCAGGCGTACATGCCTGCTGCCGTGTCAGTCATGTCTGACTATGTGCAATTCTATGGACTGTAGCCCACCAGGCTCCCTGTCCATGGGATTCTCCAAGCAAGAATACTGGAGTGGGTTGCCATGCCCTTCTCCAGGGGATCTTCTCAACGCAAGGATAGAATCCATGCCTCTCACATCTCCTGCCATCGGCAGGCAGGTTCTTTACCATTAGAGCCACCCATAGCTTCTCATTATGGTTGTAAAATTCAACAACTGTCACCTTGTCGATAAATACATAAAGAAACAAGAGTAGGGACTGATTGAGTCAATTATCATTTATCAAACAACTGATGACCACACTGACAGTCTAGTTAAGTTTGTGATAAGCACTGCCAAAGAAGATGATGTAGGAAGGCCACAAAACAGAGGAACTTCAACCAGGGTGGGGGACAGGAAGATTCTTTTAGGAAGTGAAACTTAAACTGGGCTTCGGAGAAACAGCAACTGGTCTGAGATGGGAGAAAGGATAAGCATTTTAGGCAGAGGGAACAGCATTAACAAAGGCTCTGAGGTAGGAACACATACCCTTTTTTTTTTTCTTTTGAACTTTTAATTTTGTATTGGGGTATAGCTGATTAACAATGTTGTGATAGTTTCAGATGAACAGCAAAGAGACTCGGCCATAAATACACATGTTTCCATTCTCCCTCAAACTCCCCTCCCATCCAGGCTGCCACATAACATTGAGCAGAGTCCCATATGCTGTACAATACATCCTTGCTGGCTATTTATTTTAAATATAGCAGTGTGTATGTGTCCATTCCAAAGTCCCTAACTATCCCTTCCCCCTGGCAACCTAAGTTCCTTCTATAACTCTGAGAACACATAACTTTTAAGAAACAAAGAAAGGAGGTCTGAGCTTAGAATGGCAGGGGAAGGGTGGCAGGCAGCAAGGTAGGAAGCCTGGTGTAGGGCCCCGGGTGGTGGGGTCTCCCAGGAAGGGGTCTGGGTCTCAGGAGTCACTGACAAGGTCAGTGTGGAGGGACGTGTGTCTTCGTTAGAAACTTGTTTCAGTGATACCGTCCAGATTATATCTACTTGGCTTTCCATATTGGATCTACAGGTACTTCTGAAAACCAACTCAGTGAACCAATACGCTGAAGATTCAAGATGAGTTTCAAGTCATTTCTATTTCTCATTTTTAGCGATCATAACACAGCCCACAGGTTAAGCCACAGGTGGCTAGGACCTACTAACTTGGCAAGTTAATCAATTCTCATTATTGCTATAGACAATGAAGAAAGTGGTGTCACTTTGTCACAGTATACAGAATATCTTTCTTCTGTCTACAACAAAGAAAGACAAAAGAAATCAATCTAGGTTATACAAATGTCAATTTGCAACTCGGAGTTCTGTGGCTTAGGAAAATGCCAGAGGCATTTACAGGCTAAAAGAAATGAATAGCAAAAACAACCCCCCAACATACACACAAAACCAGGCTGTAGATACTAATTCCTGGGGCTTCCCTGGTGGCTCAGACAGTAAAGAATCCACCTGCCAGGCAGGAGACCTGGGTTCGATCCCTGGGTTGTGAAGACCCTCTGGAGAAGGGAATGGCTACCTGCTCCAGTATGCTGGCCTGGAGAATTCCATGGGCAGAGGAGCCTGGTGGGCTACAGTCCATGGGGTCGCAAAGAGTCAGACACGACTGAACAACTTTCATTTTTCTATTTCCTAACATCCGCTATATGCCCTGTGCTCGGCTTATTTCAACCTTGTAACTAACGTGGTCACCATCCCAGTTTATCTGGGTGTTCAATACTCAAATCATGAAAGTCTCAAACTAGGATAAATTGGTCGCTCAATCCACAATAACCACAGGTATTAATATAAGGAAAACACAGGTTCAGAGAGGTAAAGACAGTTACTAACATCACACAGCAGGTAATGAGTGAGGCCAACGCTTAAATCCGGTGTGCAAGACAGCCAGCAAGCTCTATCTCCTGAGGAAGGACTTTGAAAACCATTCAGTTGGCTCACTGTTCCCTCACCACATCCTTAAAGATCCCACTGACACACACATCCTAATCAAGAAAGCTGAACGACCGTGCCTTCTGTGGGATGGCAGCTAAGATTACAGCAATCAATCCACTCTCCATACCTCCCTTTCAAAAGATAACCAGAATGATCAGGAAGTCCTCAAAGCCTAGACACGACTTACTTTCTACCTTTGGCTTGGCCATGTGATGACTGAAAGCTTTGAGCATTTGAACACTCACGCTGGAACTGCCTCACCTAGAAAAGGGAGGCTGAACCTGCAGTTCTGAATCAGCCTGTTGGGGTGCAGATTAAGGAAAAGAAATTCCTGACCTTGACCAATTTCTAGAAGCAAAGAGCGACAAAGAATCTAGAGATGGTTATCTCCCGTTGTAGGACAATATGTCTGAGTGTGTGTGTGTGTGTGTGTATGAAAGAGAGAGACAGAGATACTGCAGTCCCCATACCAAATGGGTGTTCACTTGCTCCAAGACATTTTTTTTTTTTACTAAAAAAATCATTTGATTATAACCACCTTGTAAACAATATGCAATTTTGATTATGTCTACTACATTTGCTCAAAGAAGCCAGACCCTTGCAGGAAATTCTGATGGAAATTTCCATCTGCCAGATAACTGGTAATGGCCATTTTCCAAAAGATGACCCTCTAAATACATGCCTGTGTAATTTAACCTAAAATCTTTGTTAATATTCTATCAAAGATGTCACCTTCTAATTGAAGTAATTTTTCAGAAGATAACGCTAAAACCTTGCTTTTCTTTTAATAAAAGTAATAACGACTGTTCTTTATTAAGCATCTATTATGTGCCAGATACACTATGGGCCTTCACTCCTTTGGATTCTCACTTTCATGATGACACGCTAAGGAGATATCCCCAGTTCACAGCTGAGAAAACTGAGGCTAAAAGACAATAAAATAATCGCTCAGTGTCACAGAGCTAGGAAAAGGCTGACTGAACCAGAGTTTTATTCTGAAGTCCCAGCTCTTTATACAAGTTCCTATCAACCTCAGATTAAAGCCCATTCCACCCTCTACTTTCTCCTCAGTAGTTTTCCATGCACAGAACACCCCAAGGAACTTAATTTGTACCAAAAGGATATGATACGAGGAACTGGAAAACCTCTGTCCTGTCTCAGCTCTGTTACAACCACTCTGCAATTGTTGGTACATGACGAAGTCACTGAGTCTCAACTGCTTCACCTCTTAAGTGGGTGCAGCTCTCAATGGCCCCTCAAGACTGCTGCCAGCCACCGAGGTGAGTGCAGCTAAAAGCGCATCTTCTTCTCTCCCAGAACTGTCAGAGCCCACATCCTCCACGTCAGTCTTTGCAATCTTTCAAACGCTCCCCAGGCGAGCAGCCCAATCCACCATGCCTGCTCCAAGGAGTTACCTCCTAAAATAAACTGTGCTCACTTCAGTCAGCTCACCATAAAGGCTAAATATAGAAGGAAACACTCCAGAGTTCCCATCTGGCAGCCTCTTCTCCAAAATTCAGCCCAAACAGCTTATTTCTACCCTAATCTCAGCATCTGACAGGCAGCTTTAAATCAGAAAGGCCGGCTGAAAGACAGAAACCCCCTGTGGGTTAGCACAGTCTGTCCCAGCAGTGATGCCCCAGGGCTTCTAAGCAAACTATTACCGCAAGAAAATGAGAGCTTATCCCATGGAGGGCTCTGGAGTGAAATCAGACTGGCTGTGGTGGGTGGGGGCTGGAGGGAGCCACGCCATGGCTGTGGAGGTGCAGGTCCTCGGGTAACTGGCTGGGGGTAGGGGAGGCAGAGGGCAAGTAATCCACGTGCAAGGAGCTGCGGTGATCTCCAAGCCTTCTCTGAAACTCATGTCATCCTCAGGACTGGCGAGAAGCCAAGTGAGTCCTCTCGGTTTCCCCCTTCTTGAAACAAGGGATATGACTCAGTTACACACACACACACACACACACACACTCTCTCTCTCTCTCTCTCTCAAGACACACTTGAAAATGTTGGTATTTCCCCCAGAAGGATACACAATAATTTGTTAGCAATGATGTCTTTTAAGAGAGACTGGAAGAAATGGGAGAGAGAGAATTCTACTTTATTTGCATCTTTCTCTCATGGGTGTTATTTATTTACTTTTTGGTCACATGCTTGTAACTCCTTTTATTTAAAAAGCATATGCTACTTAAAGCTGAAAGGATAATATGGTGGTTCCTCAAAAAAAAAAAAATTAAACACAGAACTACCATAGAGCCTAACAATTCCACTTCTCGGTATGTATCCAAAAGAATTAAAAGCAGAGACTCAAACAGATGCCCTTGTCTAAGTGGCATTATTTACAATAGCCAAATCTGGAAACAACCGAAGTATCCACAGAGGGATGAATGGATAAACAAAACGTGGTATATACATGAAACGGACTCTTACTCAGCCTTAAGAAGGAAGGAAATTCGGACACATGCTGCAACATGGATGAGCCCTGAGGACATTTCTAAGAGAAATGTCCTCACAAAAGGACAAATACTGTATGATTCCACTGCTACGAGGTTTTGAGTGCAGTCAAATTCATAGAGACAGAAAATGGAAAAGAGGATGCCAGGGGCTGGAGAAGGCAGAATGCAGAATCATTGCTTAGTGCTTATGGAGTTTCAGTTGGGTTTGCAGAAGATGAAAAATGTTCTGGAGATGGATGGTGGTGATGGCTTGCAACAATGGGAGCATATGGATGAACATAATAAATATAACATAATGAATATATGAACGGCCCCTCAGGACTGTTGCCTAATAATAATAATAAATGAACATAATGTCACTGAACTGTACACTTAAAATGGTTAAGCTGAAAAAAAATGGTTAAGCTGGTAAGGTTTATATTATATATATTATACCAGTAAAAATACATGAAAGACAAAAAAAAATTAAAGGCTAAGATAAAAACTAATAAAAATTGGTAATTAGTGGTAAAAAGAAGGACTTCTCCAAATATTTCATGTTTTGCAGATTTGGACTTGGGAATCAGGTAGAGGTTTTATCCTGGAGGAGGGCATGGCAACCCACTCCAGTATTCTCGCCTGGAGAATCCCATGGACAGAGAAGCCTGGCAGGCTACAGTCCATGGGGTCACAAAGGGTCAGACATAATTGAAATGACTTAGCATGCATGCAGAGGTTTTATCCAGATACAAAAAAAAAAAAATTGTTAAAAAGAAAATGCATTAGGGATTATTCATACTGAGGAATTATAAATAACTTTTTCTTTCTCCTGTAAACTTTGTATGTTAAGTCAGTCAGTCAGTCAGTCAGCTCAGTCGCTCAGTCGTGTCCGACTCTTTGCAACCCTATGAACTGCAGCATGCCAGGCCTCCCTGTCCACCACCAACTCCCGGAGTTCACTCAGACTCACGGCCATGGAGTCAGTGATGCCATCCAGCCATCTCATCCTCTGTCGTCCCCTTCTCCTCCTGCCCCCAATACCTCCCAGCATCAGAGTCTTCTCCAGTGAGTCAACTCTTCCCATCAGGTGGCCAAAGTACTGGAGTTTCAGCTTTAGCATCATTCCTTCCAAAGAAATCCCACGGCTGATCTCCTTCAGAATGGACTGGTTGGATCTCCTTGCAGTCCAAGGGACTCTCAAGAGTCTTCTCCAACACCACAGTTCAAAAGCATCAATTCTTGGGTGCTCAGCCTTCTTCACAGTCCAACTCTCACATCCATACATGACCACTGGAAAAACCATAGCCTTGACTAGACGGACCTTTGTTGGAAAAGTAATGTCTCTGCTTTTCAATATGCTATCTAGGTTGGTCATAACTTTTCTTCCAAGGAGTAAGCGTCTTTTAATTTCATGGCTGCAGACACCATCTGCAGTGATTTTGGAGCCCCCCAAAATAAAGTCTGACACTGTTTCCACTGTTTCCCCATCTATTTCCCATGAAGTGATGGGATCAGATGCCATGATCTTCGTTTTCTGAATGTTGAGCTTTAAGCCAACTTTTTCACTCTCCTCTTTCACTTTCATCAAGAGGCTTTTGAGTTCCTCTTCACTTTCTGCCATAAGGGTGGTGTCATCTGCATATCTGAGGTTATTGATATTTCTCCTGGCAATCTTGATTCCAACTTGTGCTTCTTCTAGCCCAGAGTTTCTCATGATGTACTCTGCATAGAAGTTAAATAAGCAGGGTGACAATACACAGCCTTGATGTACTCCTTTTCCGACTTGGAACCAATCTGTTGTTCCATGTCCAGTTCTAACTGTTGCTTCCTGACCTACATATAGGTTTCTCAAGAGGCAGGTCAGGTGGTCTGGTATTCCCATCTCTTGAAGAATTTTCCACAGTTTATTGTGATCCACACAGTCAAAGGCTTTGGCATAGTCAGTAAAGCAGAAATAGATGTTTTTCTGGAACTCTCTTGCTTTTTCCATGATCCAGCAGACGTTGGCAATTTGATCTCTGGTTCATCTGCCTTTTCTAAAACCAGCTTGCACATCTGGAAATTCACGGTTCACGTATTGCTGAAACCTGGCTTGGAGAATTTTGAGCATTACTTTCCTAGCGTGTGAGATGAGTGCAATTGTGCGGTAGTTTGAGCATTCTTTGGCATTGCCTTTCTTTGGGATTGGAATGAAAACTGACCTTTTCCAGTCCTGTGGCCACTGCTGAGTTTTCCAAATTTGCTGGCATATTGAGTGTAGCACTTTCACAGCATCATCTTTCAGGATTTGAACAGCTCAACTGGAATTACGTCACCTCCACTAGCTTTGTCCGTAGTGATGCTTCCTAAGGCCCACCTGACTTCACATTTCAGGACATCTGGCTCTGGGTGAGTGATCATGCCATTGTGATTATCTGGGTCTTGAAGATCTTTTTTGTACAGTTCTTCTGTGTATTCTTGCCACCTCTTAATATCTTCTGCTTCTGTTAGGTCCATACCATTTCTGTCCTTTATCGAGCCCATCTTTGCATGAAATGTTCCCTTGGTATCTCTACTTTTCTTGAAGAGATCTCTAGTCTTTCTCATTCTGTTGTTTTCCTCTATTTCTTTGCATTGATCGCTGAAGAAGGCTTTCTTATCTCTTCCTGCTATTCTTTGGAACTCTGCATTCAGATGGTTGTATCTTTCTTTTTCTCCTTTGCTTTTCACTTCTCTTCTTTTCACAGCTATTTGTAAGGCCTCCCCAGACAGCCATTTTACTTTTTTGAATTTCTTTTCCATGGGGATGGTCTTGATCCCTGTCTCCTGTACAATGTCATGAACCTCCATCCATAGTTCATCAGGCACTCTATCTATCAGATCTAGTCCCTTAAATCTATTTCTCACTTCCACTGTATAATCATAAGGGATTTGATTTAGGGCATAACTGAATGGTCTAGTGGTTTTCCCTACTTTCTTCAATTTAATCTGAATTTGGCAATAAGGAGTTAAGTTCTATGTTAAGTAACCACCCAAATTTTCAAATATGAAAGAATAAGCAAATTGCAGTATATCTACAGAGTGGAATCCTACCTGGCAATAAAAAGAAATGAACTATTGATATGAATGAATCTCAAAATAACCATGTTAAGTAAAAGAAGGCAGACAAAAAAAGAGTACATATTCTATCATTCCATTTATACAAAACTCTAGAAAAGGAAACTAATCTATAGTGACAGAAAGCAGACCAGTGGTCACCTTGGAATGGGTTAGGGGTGGGGGATGCTGATTACAAAGCGTCACGAGGAAATTTCAGGCCATGATGTTCATCATCCAGTTGCAGGGACAGCATCACAGGTGAGCACATGCATCCAAACTCATCAAACGGCACCCTTTAAACATGTGCCAAGCAGGAGACACAGGTTCGCTCCCTGGGTCGGGAAGATCCCCTGAAGCAGGAAATGGCAACCCACTCCAGAGTGTTCTTGCCTAGTAAACCTCATAGACAGAGGAGCCTGGAGGGTTACAGTCCATGGAGTCACAAAGAGATGGACAGAGCCGAGTACGCATGCATCCATGCAATCTCCCAGAGCCAAAGAGACTGCCGGATATATGGTCCCTGCACAGCAAATGTTTACTCTGAATGGCAATGATTAGATGAATGGCTTTAACGAAAGGAAGACTTCAGTTGTAGGAGTTGAATTAAGAACTGGCTTATGTCAAAGAGAGAGTTGTGTGTTTCAACATCTCAGGCCCTGGAGACGGACTAAGGTGAGTTTTCCAGTTCAGCTGCGTTCTAGCCATGTGATCCTAAGCAAAGGGTCTTAGCTTCCAGAAGCCCCACACTTCCCATTCATAAGTGGGATGCCATGAGGACCCACCTGCAGGGTATAGTGTGAGCTGACACTGTATGGAAAGCACTTGGCATGGAGCCTCAGCTCAGACAAGGTGCTCCGTAAATGTCCTGGATCGCTGGCGAGTCACCTAAAAAATGGCTTAGGCATTGAAGCTTATCCAGGGGAACCCCAAAAGCCAGCCAGCCCTGGGCCCAGCATTTCAGAATGAAAGCAGATGAGACGGAAGGAACTAGACAGTCAGTCCCAGGAAAACAAGTGATTTGCCAATGTCTTCCTCTTTACTTCTTCCCAAGTCTTGGAATACTACACCCAGCTGGCTTTCTCAGCTGCTTTTTTGAGAGTCCCTCAGACAAAAGGCACTAAGTAGCCATATATATTTTCAGTCTCAGATCGATTTTGGTTTTGGCCTATGAAGCCTTTAAAATTTTTTTCAGTTGGCTGCCCATATCCAAATTTCAGCAAGACAGTGCATTTAAATTCTGGGTGTCCAAACTTGCTTGAAAAATCAGAAAATCTGGTCCTGTTTGGTCCCCATTACCAACCAGCTGGAGCTAAGAAGTAACCTCCGATGGCATGTGGGCGCTCTCAGCCCCCTTGTGACCACCACCCTGGTTCTTACCGCCTGCCCTGCTCAGAAGGCATCCCACTTAGTCCTGCCAAGAGAAGAGATTGGGCTAGAAATAGGCCTCCCGCTGCTGATGGAGCTGGAGGCAGGGAGCAGCTCTGAGTCTGAGTGCTGCTGCTGCTGCTGCTGCTAAGTCGCTTCAGTCATGTCCGACTCTGTGCGACCCCACAGATGGCTTCCTCGTCCCTGGGATTCTCCAGGCAAGAATACTGGAGTGGGTTGCCATTGCCTTCTCCAATGCATGAAAGTGAAAAGTGAAAGTGAAGTCGCTCTGTCGTGTCCAACTCTTAGCGACCCTATGGACTGCAGCCCACCAGGCTCCCCCGTCCATGGGATTTTCCAGGCAAGAGTGCTGGAGTTGGGTGCCACTGCCTTCTCCCTGAGTCTGAGTACAACTCCGTATTCCAAACCTACCTGACTTCTCTTTGACATCACCAATATGTAAAGACACAGATGAATAAATGGTTCTGTTTAATAATAAACTAACCATGCCTTTGCTGCCTCTCTCAAGAGGAAGCTAAAAATAAATCACCCATGGCACAGTGTATCAATCTCTACCTGATGGCAGGGTGTTGGGTGGTGGCATCCTTTTCTAACCTCAGGACTGGAAGGACACCTGGTTGCAGATGACTGCAGAGTCCTTGAGGGCCGCGGGAGCCACCAAGAGACCCAGGCCTGAAAGTTCTCTGCATTTATTCCTGGTTCAGAGAGGCAATGAGGGGACAGGAGATACAAGCAAATGAAGAGACAAACGTGTTCATGTCACTTTCCTGGCCACCTTCCTAGAGGTGACAGACAGATGATCCTGGTAGAGGTAGGCCCCCTGCTTTCTGCCCCTATCTGCATAACACAACAGAACTAATAAGCCTCCACCAACCAGAAGAGTTCGGGAAAGGTCAAAATGAGACACCACATGTCCGACCACCTCCCAGAATCCTTCTCTCTGGCATCCATCTTGGCTGAACAAGGCGTGCACCACCAGGAAAGACTCTTGAGTCAGAATGATTGGCTAAAGACAACCTGGAAACTAATCCCATCACCATAAAACCCGAGACTGCAAGCCATGTGGCAGAGCAGTTCTCCTGGGTTCCCTTACCCTGCTGCTCTCCAGGTGCCCTTTCCCAATAAAATCTCTTGCTTTGTCAGCACGTGTCTCCTCAGACAATTCACTTCCGAGTGTTAGACAAGAGCCCAGTTTTGGGCCCCGGAAGGGGTCCGCCTTCCTGCAACAATACTACCCCCGCCAAGCTTCCAATCTGAACAGACACACACACACACGCACACACACACACGCGCGCACACACACACGCACACACGCACACGCACACACACACATGCACACCTCTGTCTGATTTCCCCCAGCACTGTAATCTGTAATACTACCCCCTCCAAGCTGCACTATCTTACTTGTCTTGCGCATTATCTCTCATCCACTAGATTTTATGCTCCATGACGGCAGGAAACAGACTTGGTCCGTTTCCAAACAGCTGTGTTTCTGGAGCCTCCTGCTCTACTTGGCACCAAACACAAGTCCCTGCTGAAAACCTGCTAAGGGCCTGTCTGACACCATGGATGGTGCTTGTAAACAAGTTCACACTTCCAAAGCCGACACAACTGTTTCACGATTCTCTAGCCTCTTGTACGACTGGATATTTTCTTCCACTAAGTCTCATTTCTTATTGAAGTACATCTATTTTAGAAATAAAACTTTCTGGCAGTATAGTTGGATAACCAAGTTGATGAGCTTGATTGAGAGCTGACCATAACTTTGTTAAGTGTGTGACCTTGGAAAAGGGAGCTAACCTCTTTCCTCAACTTGCCCATCTGTATAACATATGTTAGGGGTAAATGAACTAAAACATGCAATGTTAATTCACAGCAAGTGCTTAGAAAATTGCTTGGCACACAGTAAGCACATTGACTACTATTTGTATTAGCATCTTTATAGGGAAAAAAAACAGTATCATTTGCCATATTAAAATAATTAATGATAATTGAAAAAAAAATGTCACTGATATAGCAATTAAAAACTACTTATGGAGACACAGGCTGAGCCTCTGCTTTGCCAATATCCAGATGGGTAAAGCCCTCATTCCCCAGGCCCCCACCCTCCCATATTTTAAATGAGAATTCTGGGTTAGCCACTCTTAAAATTCCATCCACCCTCCAGCTCAGAATTTCAAACTCTCAATCCATGAATGATCCTACCTTAAAAGAAATAAAATTGGAAAACCTGGCTCCACACAATGAGAGCCAAAGGGAGGAGCTGGGGGGCGGGGGGAGAGAAGGTTATTCACATTCCAAAAGGATTTGCTCTTACAAAAGGATTAACAGCAGAGTTGCTTTAAATAGCAGCTTAAGCCTTGTTTATGGATTACTAAATACTTGATGGAGAGGTAGAGGGGCCCAGGAACTTGGAGCAAAAGCGTGATTAGTTAGGCCCAACCAGAAATTTAAAAATGTGCATGCTTTCTTTAAAATCATAATGGATTTCAACAGCAGAAAACTATTCCATTTCAAAGGATCCTATTCCTACCCAATATTTTGGTGGCACATCAATTGCATTAAAGAACATCCACTTGTACCCATGAGCCAGTTCAGAGCAGTGATCCAGCATGTTTATTTTAAGCTCCTACCATAAAAACATGGATAGCTGACTGAATGTCATAAGCACTTGTAATGTACCAGGTGCTGTGGACCACAAAACATGCATTCTTTCATCTAACTAGCAAAGTGATCCAGAGGGTGTCATTATTACCTTCATTGTGTGATCGAGGAAACAGGCTAAGAGAGGGGACACAGTTCTTCCAGAGTCAGTGGACGGACTGAGTGGATACTCAAGACAAAGTCCAGGAACCAAGCATTGAGGTTAGATTATCAAAGGTAGGATCCTCGCCTCCAGGAGGACACAGAAGATCAGCCAAGGAGGTCAGCAAATACACAGAAAGATGATAAACACCCTATAAGAGACTTTTGTGGGAACAGAGGAAGGAGACGCCAGGGCCCCCAGTATGCCCAAAGCCACCCGTGACCCCCCGATTACCCACACTCCAGTACCCCTAAACACTCAATGCCCAGACCCCTCTCCTCCATCCTTAATGCAGGGGATTCTGTCATTAAAACCTCTCTGAGCACAAACCAGTCTCTCGTAGGGGCCTCGACTCCCCAAAGGTGGGCAGGGGTCCTGGTGGCGGAGGGTGAAGGGAGCATGAAGAACTCGTGGAAGGGGCTCCCCCAGGGCTGGCACCGCCTTATGAGGCTACCTGAGGGCTGCTCATGCCTCGTGTTCCTCCCTTGAAAAATGGGGACATGAGCTCCCCCCAGCCTCCCCCGGCAGGGAAGTGCTGGTGATTAATTAGATAACATCTGTGAAGCCCGCCCCACTTGGTGGAGAAGGGCACCTTGGGAGAGCAGCTATAAGAACTCAGAGGAACAGGCTATCATCAGCACGATCACTGTTACTGTCATTTTCATCACGACACTCACGTGCTTAAAGGCCTGCCGTGGCTCCCTGCTGCCCCGAGAAGGTGCGGTGGGCAGCCTGGCAGGCGAGGCCGCCAGTCCCGCCACTGTCCTGCTCCTCATCCTTTCTCATCCTCACACATTCATGTCCAGTAACCCGGGAGAGTCTGGACACCCACATCACCACGTCGTACCTGTCCTCCAGGGCCATGTGCCTCCCCAAGACCCACGCTCCACAACCAGAGTGCCCGTGTCTGTTGCTGATCCCACCATTTCCCCTCGCTGGTACCAGTACAGGTATATGAGATGTACAGATATATGGGACGGGAGACGCATAAAGTCAGGACCATGCATGAGTTTCTCTCTTCCGAGAGCTACAAAATAAAGATGCTACATGAACTCAATGTGTTAATTTCCCAACTATAATAATAATTTTCACATTGAGAACCAGATGGAGTTCAGATAAAGTCCAAAATCCATCAAACAGAGTCTCAATATGGCAACCCACTCCAGTATTCTTGCCTGGAGAATCCCATGACCCTGGCGGGCTCTATAGTCCACGGGATCGCAAAGAGTCAGACACAACTTAGCGACTAAGTGGCAAGGAAGGCATTAATGCCAGAGGCAACGAATCAGGGTTCAGAGAGACCAGAGCTCCCATTCTGCCTCTTACCACCTTCCTGAACCCCAATGTCCTCCTTGGCAAAATGGGGATCTTCAAAATAGATGCCGTCTAAAAGAAAACAAATCTGGTCTTGGTAAGGACAGACTTTATTTGAAAGGTTTATTGCAATGCTTAGAGCTTCTGGGAAAAGGGGATGGGGATGCGTGCTTAAGGAGACTGCTTTGACCATAAGATCTGCAAGCATCTCAAAGGTCAGGGGTTTTCCTTTACAGACGGGAGTAAAAGAGACCAGAAAGAACTGGGTGTGGGAAAGTCAGATGATAGAGTAGAGGGATCCCACAGATCAGAGAATGCTTTACCCTGAAGCCAACCTGATCTCAGGAGGGGCCATCTGCTGGCTCAGGCTGAGGTTGGTGGAAGGAGAGAAGCTTAAGCAAAGTTTGGTTAACAAGTATTTTGTTCTAGGTGATCAGAGGTGGCAAGCATTTCAGTTTAATCATTTATGAGGGAAAGAATGGGAATGCAGGGGGTATGCCTGACTTTCTCATCGGTGAACAAGGGGGCATTTGTGCATTGCACACATCAAACAGAGAAGAATGGCTCTTGCAGTCAGCAATTTTCCAAAACACAAGAAGCTAGGGAGATGACTCTGCTCTTTTCCAGGAGCACAGGGCTCAGGTAAAATTCAACCCTGTCAACACTCAGGAGGACTGTTGTGTGCATTCAATGTGACAACACACAGAAAGTGTTTAAAACGAATCCCATCAGCACTAGCTGCTCTCATATTGGTTCAGTTCAGTTCAGTTCAGCTGCTCAGTCGTGTCCGACTCTTTCATATTGGTTAGTGATGGTTTACTTCCAAGATAATCTAGAAGGAAGGCTACTAGACCCAGAAGGTAGCAAATGGGGTGGAGACATTCTAGAGCTGTCCTGCAGATAAGTATGTAGCCTGAGAGCATTTACCCAGCAAGCCATCCGTGACTGATTTACACTGAACTTCCCCTGGACTCAGCCCCAGGACATTTGCATCTCATCTTCTCTTAAGCAAGTTGGAACTTAAGCCGAAAATACATTCAGTGGAGTCCTTGGCCATTAAGAAGTGAAAAGGAAAAAAAAAAAAAAATACACACAACCTGCCATCCCAAATCCCCAGAGAATCTGATAGACACAAGGCAGGATGGAGAAGCAGGAGTTAAAATGTGCAGCTGACAATCTCTCCTAACTTTTTATGTTCCGCTAAAATCAGTGGCACGTAAACCTGTTTTAAATTTACCAACAGCTTTTAAAGCTGCCACCTAGCTCTTGAGGTATTTTTAGTCAAGTAGAAATTCATTTAGACCCTAAAGTCAGGAAATGGGATTGTGTCAGGCTGCTCTTACAGAATTCCTGCCGTGCCCTTTGTCTGCCTTCTTCACTGCTTCTCATTTGCACACAATTAAATAATCACTTCACCCCCCACTTCTTTGGCATCTCCCCACAGAGGGAAAAACACCAAATGTCAACGCCAGGTTCAAGAGGTCTCTTCTTAGTACCAACGTCATTTCCATCAGCAGGAACAGACTTAGAAAGGGGCGGGGGGGAAGCAGAGCCCTGAATCAAGCCAAGTCCAGCTTTCTCCATTCACAAGAGATGTATCCCAAAAGGTTGAGGCTATATATATACATTGATCAGTTGCCAGAAAGACCTCGCCATATAGAGCAGGAAGGAAATCGAAACAATACTGTGGGCTGGAAGCAACATGAAGGACCCTAAGTGGATGGGTGAACCACCAACCCTGGCACTCAAGCCAAAAAGTCACCTTGATTCCTCTTTCCTTCATGCCCCCATCGCCAACCCATCTCGAATCCACTGGCAAGTCCACCAAAATGTGTCCAGAGCTGTCCACAGCTGGTCTCAGCTAGCACCATGCCAGTCCAAGTCCAGGTCATTGCAGATCAACACTCGTTCCCGGCCTGGGGTCCCATCTCCACCCAACCACTGGAATGGACCTTTGTAAAACTATAAACTAGATGACATACAAAATAGCGACTCATCCATCCAACATTCCCATCTCCCTGGGAATAAAATCTAACCCCCTCACTCTGGCCTGCAGAGCCCTGCGGGAGCTTCATCCTGCCTGTTTCTCAGGCTTGTCTCACACCACGCACCCTCATCCTGTGCCCCAGTGCTGACGGTGTGCTGTCTGCTCCCAAAACATTCCATTTTCTCTGACACCTAAAGGTCTCTTCCCTCTGCCCTGAAACGTCACCTCCTCAAAGGGCCCTCTGGTGACCAGCCTCTCCCTCATATCATCCCGCTTTAATTCCATGTACAACACTTATCGCTTGATTTTTTTATTCTTTTTTGATCCCTGGTTTTGTTCACTGCTACACCCTCTGCATGCACAGAAAATGTGTCCATAGCTGATGCTCAAGAAATAGCTGTCCAATGACTAAACATTCACTGGAAGAAAACACGGCTGAACCACATCAGGAGAGGAAATTGGTGAATTTGGAGGGTGTGGTGTGTTTCACATTATAGTATATCTCAACTGAGATGCTAAATGTTCATTAGAAATACAGGCTCCATTTTTGGTTCGTAAAAGTGTCAAAGGGAAAAAAATAAATTCTCAGGCTCAAGTTGTTCCAGACATTTAGAAGGTTTCCAATAACTGTATTGGGTTTTTAATTTAAATTAATTAAAATCAACTAAAATTAAATTTCTCATCACACTACCTGTACTTCAAGGGCTCATAGCCACACAATGCTGGGTGACAGGGGTGGTGACAACCCCAGGAGTAACCATCGCTCCATCAGGGAGGCAGGTGTTGGGGAGACCAGCTCTGGGGGCAGGCGACAGCGCCAGCTCACCAACTCACGGAGAAGGGCATCATTTCTGGAAGTAAATAAGGCCACGTGCAGGGAATAGCACAGCAGGCGGTAAAAAGCCCAGGCCCTCACATCCCAGCATTTACCAATTGCATGTGCCCTTGGGCATGTTATTTAAACCCTGTGCCTCAGTTTACCCACATGTAACCTAGAGAGGAATTGAGAGGGTCAAATGAGCAGTTGGCACAGTGCCTGACCAGTAGAAGGTCTCAATAAAAATCATTGTAATCATTATCATTACTCCTTAGGACACTCTGAGCTCTGCTAACAGGAATACAGGACAATAGAGGTGGCTCAGTTAAACCAAAGCCAAACTCCCAAAGCAGGGAAATTACCAGGAGAGCATTCATAGCCCAGAGGATTCCCATGGAAGACTTATTTGAATATAGTGACATATCTGAAGAGCTTTTCAAATAGAATCAATTTGCCACATTGACATGGAATTCTTCAGGGACCCACCCAGACCTCGTGTGTCTTCTCTGTCACCCCCATCCGCTGGTTGGTCAGCAGAGATTCCACTCACCAGTCCCTCCAATCAGCTGTGAAAGGCTGTGAAAGTTCTGAAGGCAATGAAGCAGAGAGATCAATGTTGTCACGGGTCTGCCTGATTTTAGGGCCGTTCAGAGAACCAGATGTTCACGATCAGGCCCATGCAAGCCCAAACCAGAGTTTCCACCCCGGTCGCTACCACATTCCTGGTGCTAGGGAGGCAAAGAGGCCTGCTTGGAAAAGTCTGGGGGCAGGTTCCTGCTGCAGTCTATCTGGAAATGACTGCAAAGTAGCATTTTTATTCCCCTCCTGGACCAGCCTGCAAAACCGGAAACAACGCCTGCCATTCCCTCGTGAGTGACATCCATGGAGCTGGTCCCTGTGCTAGGCACCAAAGAGACCCAAAGAAGAAGAGAGACAGTCTTCTGGGTGAGCCAGAGAAGCAGAGTTCACTTTAATACACTGCGAAAGCTCTTTCTGAGCTGGGTGACTCTGGGCAATTTGCTAAACCTCTCGGAAACTCAGTCTCCTCATCTGTAAAATGGGTGTAGCAGTCAAGCCTTCCACAAAGACTTGTGAGAACTGAGTCATTGCAATTGACAGACTGAGAACAGCTCCTGGCACACAGTAAGTGCTCAATTAAAGTTTTTATTCTTAATTGTAATAGTAGACTGCTTGTAAGGGGCTAAGTTCACAGTGTTAGAACAATGTATAAAAGAAGCATCGAACTCAGGGGTCAGCAAGCTACTACAGTCCACGAGCCAAATCCAGTCAATGGCTTGTTTTTATAAATAAAGTTTTATTGGAACAAAGCCATGCCCATTCATTTATGTATGGCTGCTTTCACAGTGCAGAGTCAGAGTTGACTAGTCACCAAGGAGACTGAATGGTCCTCAGTGTCTATAACATTTATTATCTGGTCCTTTCTCATCCAATTCAAATTGATGGGAATGAGATCCGGGAAGGCTTCCTGGAGGAGGTGACAGCCTACCTTTTCCTTGGCCAGTATTAATTTTTGTTTTTCACAGAGTTTGGGTAAAAGAAAGGAAGCAAGCCCTGCCCACCAACTGCTACCTATATTAAATTCTACCATGCATGGGACCAGAACCTGTTTCATATGACTTTAAAAGACTTGAGATGGTGCTGGAAGACTGGACTATCTCATGATAATATGGCTTTCTGGCTTCTACTGTGGAATTCTGAGCATCTGTCACACTGGGCCTGCCCTCCCACAGTCCTCTCCAGCACTCCGTGGTCCCCACCAGACCGACTTCCTGCCCCCATTTTATACTGATCTGTGTCTATGGCCTCCTCTCCACTGCTGTCAAAGGGCTTCCATACAAACTCTTTAGTTCCCTACTAATCCAGGAGGTAAACAAGGCAATAATTACCACTTTACAGATGGGAAAATAGAGCTTCAGAGAAGTTAAGTGCCTCCCCTTAAGGACACTCAACTGGGAAATGCTAAAGTGGGACACAAGTCAGGACTTCTGACTCAGGCTCACTACCCCTCTTCAGGCATTCCAACAAAAGAATCGGTCATCGCTGTGATTTTTCTAGGGCAGTTTACAGTTTGGGCTTCCCTGGTGGATCAGATGGTGAAGAATCTGCCAGCAATGTGGGAGCCCTGGGTTCAATCCCTGGGTCAGGAAGATCTCCTGGAGAAGGGAATGGCTACCCACTCCAGTATTCTTGCCTGGGAAATCCCATGAACAGAGAAGCCTGGTGGGCTACAGTCCATGGGGTTGCAAAGAGTCAGACACGACTGAACAACTAACACTTAAGTTTACAGTGCTTTTTCACATACTCAAGGCCTTGAAGATAACAGAGTGTCTTGAATTCACATAGTTTGCATGAAGATTCAGGAGCATATGCTCACCAAGGGATTAATGAGGCAAGAGTTTAAAACTATAGAAAAATAAGGACAAGTGTACCCGTCTCAGAGGTCAGAGTCAACAGTCTAATGAATCCGACCAGCACTGATTAGGCACCTGCTGGAAGCAGGTCAGAGAGAGGCTAGCTTGGCTTCTGGGGCTCACATACCCACAGGGAGGCCTGGACCTGCACAGGAACAATACAAGGCGGACTGTGTTTCTGGAAAGGGCAAAGGGCATCCTGGGCTGAAATCTAGGTAGACAAGCAGTAGTTAAGGGCCTCCCCCCAGGGAACAGTGTGGAGACATAGATTTGAGTGGATATGAGTGGTTTTTAGGTGGTGGGTGATAGGTCAGCAGAGCCTGGACGATATCTTCACTTCTATGGAAACGGTCACAGAGAGCCGCAGATGGGCAGCTTAAACAATGGAAATGTACAGTCGCACAGTTCTGGAGGCTGGAGGTCTGCGGTCACAGTGTCAGCAGGGTTGTTTCCTTCTGTCTGCAATGAGGAAAATCTGTTCCATGCCTCTCTCTGAGCTCAGGGTTCCGTGGCTTACAGAATCATCATCCCGATACCTGCCTTCACATTCGTCTGAGTCGCCCGGTGTGCATGTCCGTGTCCTGATTTCCTCTTTCGATAAGGGCACCAGTCATATTGGATTAGGACACCAATCACGTTGGATTAGCGGACCACCCTACTCCAGAATGACCTCATCTTTACTAACTACATCTGCAATGGCCCTCTTTGCAATAAGGTCACATTCCAAGGTACCCCGGGTTAAAATTTCAACATGCATTTTGGGGAGGGACTCAATTCAACCCATGAGAGGTGATTCCCTTACGGTGGCAGGAAAGCATGGGGTCAGGAGCTGAGAGTTTCAGAACCCTTTCTAAACCCCCTCCTTATAAGAACAAGGACCTGGGTTCCCTCGGGTCTTTCTGGGCAGAACCAGGGTTGCCTGAGGTTCCAATGCTGCTGGAAGGACCCTCAGAGTTGAGGGAGGGGATGGACAACTCTGGCCCTGGCACAGAAAGCAGCCAGGCAAGCCCATCTCTTCCTTCATTACAGGGTGGGAAAATGAAAACTCCATTTATTTAAGAACAGACAGGCTTTAACCCGAAGTTCATTCTCCCGCTCGGCAACTTCTCAGCATCTACATGCAAGAGCAGCGGCAGCAGCCCGACCTGCCACATGCTCCCAGGGCCCTAGATTGGGAAAATAATGGCATTTTCTCAACAAATTATCTCACAGCTAAAGTAATAACTTCTTTATAGATATGCCAATTCAGATTTTCATCCCCTTAACCTATCTTTAAAAGAAAAGCACTGTGTCCCCACAGCAAAATGGCAGCACTTTAATCAACACCTCCCTGCCCCTCTTTTTGTCCCCACTACCCACTGCTGAGCCTTTATTAATTTTAAGCCATTGACAGAGTCTCTTTGGAAGCTATGTTTTCACGTTGCAGGTCGACATCCTCCTGCTCTATTCCAATAAAATACACACTGTCAGAGATAAAGCAAATATTTCTCTGGGAAGGAAAAAAAAAAAAAACCAGAACCACTGTATTCTAAATATAAGCACCAAGGACCTAGCCGACAAATTTCCCCAGGGGCTGCCATCGAATTAACTGGTCCTCTCTGGGGTTCATATTCATTATGCAACAAGGAAACCAAACTCTCTCCTAATGCTCACAGTCGTGTTAGTCTACGGCCACGTGGATGGTAAGGACAGGAGCCAGGAGTTACATCAAGCATTCAGTCAGCTAACAGTGGTACATCTCAGTGTGTTAGGTACCTCGGAGAATAACACAGCTCTGGTGCCTACTGCGCTCTTCAAGTCTACGGTCTAGGAGGGGAGACAGCCAACCAACCTATCCATCTAGGACGAACAGCCAGGAAGGCTGCTCACAGCCGGAGGACGCGA
This sequence comes from Oryx dammah, assembly GCF_014754425.2. Lineage (NCBI taxonomy): Eukaryota > Metazoa > Chordata > Mammalia > Artiodactyla > Bovidae > Oryx > Oryx dammah. Next base: position 172,671,285 of record NW_024070186.1, on the reverse strand, counting down.
GAGGCCCCTCTCCTGGAGGCCCAGCCCAGAATAGCTCAGCCTCGTCTCTATTTCAGACACAAGGTCTTGATTGAGAGCTGGCCTCCCAGACCTCAAGCCCTGGGGGCAGACGGGCTGCCCGAAACACCAGGGCTGCCCTTAGGAACCAGAGTCTGGGTAAGACAAGTCCACCCTGTGCATCAGGACAAAGACATTGTCTCTGCAATGCAGACCACAGCCACGGAAAATTATTTAAGGGCCCCTAGGAATCGCAGTGATGTCAAAAAGATCCTGTGTGTGTGTGTGTGTGTGTGTGTGAGGGGCTCACAGGGAGGGTGGCAAGCATGAGTGAGCTGAGCGGCACACCAGGTACTGAAGGATGGACACCTCCCCCAAACCCAGTGAGGCAGAACAGCCTGGGCAGGTCCAGCGAGACCCCAAGTCTCTGAGGCTGGCACCTCCCCTTCAGAACTCAAAGTGCTGTATCTTTAGCTCAGAAAGCAAGAGACAAAGCTGACACAATTCCTATTAAAAGTGATGAAGTGAAACGCGCCACACACACACACACACACACGGTCAAGACACAGGAAGAGCAGCAGGAAGTGACATTAATTTATCACTTCTGCGGGGCTGCCTCATCTACCCCACCGTCCTGAGAGGTGAGAACAATCATCACCCTCTTCACAAAGGTGAGAAAAGCCAGAGTCACTGGCTTTTAAGTTGCTCTGTCAAGGGGCTGTGTCGTGATTTGAATCCAGGCAGCCACGCTCGTGCACACAGCACTCTGCACACACACACAAGATCCAGACTTGTGTCCACACACAAGAGACAGGCATAAACACAGGCTTCTTCAGCGATACTTCAGGTTCAGCTCCAGACCATCACGATGACGGCAAAATCACAATAAAGCGAGTCACATGAATCTGCTTGGCTTTCCAGTGTGCATTAAAAGTTGTATTTACACTGTACTTTCATCTAGTAAGTGTGTAATAGCATTATGTCCAAAGAGCCATGCACATGCCTTAACTTAAAAAGACTTCAGGGAGCTCAAAACTGGTGCTGGTGGCAACCTAGAGGGGTGGAACGGGAGGTGGGCGGGAGGTTCAACAGGGAGGGCACATATGCACACCTATGGCTGGTTCATGATGATATATGGCAGAAAGCAACACAACACTGTATAGCGATTATCCTCCAATTAAAAATACATAGATGTAAATTAACAAAATAAAAAGACTCTATTGTTAAAACTGGTCCCCTGGAGAAGGAAATGGAAACCCACTCCAGTACTCTTGCCTGGAAAATCCCATGGACAGAGAAGCGTGATAGGCTACAGTCCATGGGGTCGCAAAGATGGTAACCATCACCTGAGCCTCCAGTGAGTCGGAGCAGTAACATCACAGGTCACTGACCACAGACCACATTAACGCATGTAGTAATCATGAAAAATTTGAAATATTGCGAGTATTACCAAAATGTGACACAGAGACATAAAGTGAACAAACGCTGTCGGGAAAGTGATACGGACAGACTTGCTTGCGTCAAAAGGGTTGCCACAAACCTTCAATTTATTAAAAAAAAAAAAAAGAAAAAAATTACACAATGCCTGTGAAGGGCAATAAGGGAGAACGCCATAAAGTTAGGTGCGCCTGTATGAATATCTGCACCCCCATCTCCACACCAGGGCCACCCCTCTGCACACCTCCAGGGGGTGCCATTCACACAAAGCACAAAGTGAACATGAGCACAGGGCTTTCTGGAGGGTGACTCAGACGAGAAACCAGGATCGAGGGTTCCTGGCGGCCCTGCCACCTTTCGCATGGTGACACTGCTGGCCCCACGGCGACTGTGCAGGGGACAGCACCCAGGGAGGGCCTCCTGTCCAGGAACGAACCTGCTACTTGTCGCCTCTGCCTCAGGCGGCGGCACGACGGTACCCTGTTTCCCCTGGAATCGGAGCCCCGCGTCCGTTCCAGCCTGCATTTTCACATCTTTCTTCCCAACAGACACAAGGCCTGCTCAGTTCTGCAGAGTCGGCCTGGCTGCCAAGGCCCGGTGGAAGGACACGGCCTTGAAAAGTCACTTTATGAGGCATCCCTGCTCGCAGAGGCCAAGCCACGCGGCCCGAGTGGCTGACTTTCCATTCAGCGCGCGCCCCACCCAAAGACAGGGGTCTCGGGCACAGCAGGCCCTTGTTCTCACCCGCTGGGAGCCCCAGGGAGTTGGAATTCCCGGGGATGGCATCAGAGAGCGCTTTGGCAGTAGACCCTACTTCTGGCATCTTCCTCGGGGGCCACAGCTTGCTGTGGTCACAGCCAAGACAGGCTGATAAAAAGACTGAAAGCTCATTCATTCACCCTGAGGCCTTGGGGAGCCTGGAGACACTCCAGCAGGGACTAAGGGGAGCAGGCCATGCATTACCTGGGGGCTGAGACAGACTCAAAGCAGAGAGAGAACTTGGGGCCAGGAGCCAGCAGAAGCCAGCGGCGGGGCCTCCTGTGATGAGAGGAGGCAGCAGAGGGGCTAGAAAAGGCCCTTCTGAATCTCCTCCCTGATCTCAGTTACCCCCGCCTCCCACCCACCATGGGGAGGTGTGAAGTATACTCAGTCGTGTCCGACTCTGCAAACCCCACGGACTCTAGCCCACCAGGCTCCTCTGTCCATGGGATTTTCCAGGCAAGAATACAGGAGTGGATTACCATTTCCTCTTCCAGGGATCTTCCCGACCCAGGGATTGAACTGGAATCTCTTGCATCTCCTGTGTTGGCAGGCAGATTCTTTATCTCTGAGCCATCTGGGAAGGTATTCCATGGGGAGGAGGGCGGTTCCAAGACTAAGACATCATCTATTCACATATTCATTCATTCTTTCATCTCATCAACAGTACTTACTGAGCAGTACTCTGTGCTGAGTGTTACTGTTCTAAGCACACACAGTGGTGAATAAAACAATCTCCCCCTTATGCAGTTTATTCTCAAAATCTTCAAGCTCTCCCAGACTTCCCTGCAGTTAATAGCTGTGTGACCTGGAGCACACCACTGCCCCTCTCTGTGCTTTGGTGAAGTCTCTCCTAGGGTTCTGTGAACCACCATCTGGGAGATCCCCTGGGGTCTGAACAACACTGAGCTGGTTTCCATCACTTGCAGCCAAAAGAGTTGTGCTCAGAAGACTAGGAAAGAGAGAGGAGAAGACAAAAAGCAGGTCTGGGAAGGCTGCAGGGAGCTGATGAGTCATTTGCTCATCTGGAAAGCAGATGGGGAGAAGGAGGCCTTGAGGAAGAGAAGCTGTGTTCATGCCAACCTTCTCCAACAGCCCTTAGAAGGTGGGGGTCAAAAGGGACCCCCAAGGCCCTTTAGAATAAGGAGGAAGATGCTGAACAGCTAAATCATTAATTCAAGGGAAAAGAAAAAAAAAGTGGACTTTTCTGTTCCTGGTGAATTCAGCGTTCATTTAACAAATTATCTGGTGTGTTTAGAATATACTAGACACTGGGCTGGGTGTGAGAATGCGAAAAGAAAAGGAAACAAAAGAACAGAGAGTGTCTCTTCTTGCAAGTGTCACACAGTCTTTCAAAGTCACCCTCTTTATCTGAACTCCTCTGCCACATTCATTCATTCATTCAACTGTCTGCTCCACCACCCGTCTGTGGGACTCCTGCTATGGAAGGTCAATTCCCACGGCCCTGGGAATCAGGGAGATCTGCATTCTAATCCTGTCATTTACAGGCTGTGTGACCCTGAGCAAGTTACTTAGCCTCTCAGAGCCTCAGTTACCACTCCTGCAAAACCAAATCATACAGATTTCTTTTTAAGGAAGAAAGGGGATCTTGCTTTTAAAACTCTTTATTGGGTCCAGTGGCATGTGCTTGGTAAGCACTTACTAAACGGTGTGCTGTGCTTAGTTGCTCGGTCGTGTCCGACTCTTCACAACCCCATAGACAGAGGAGCCTGGCAGGTTACAGTCAACGGGGATTCTCCAGGGAAGAACACTGGAGTGGATTGCCATGCCCTCCTCCAGGGGATCTTCCCAACCCAGGAATCGAACCAGGGTCTCCTGCATTGCAGGCAGACTCTTTAACCAGCTAAGCTACCAGGGAAGCCCAACTAAAAGGTATACACAAATATATCACAAATTCTTGTGAAGTCTTCAGAACCAAAGCCTCAGGAAGATCACAGCACTGCTCTTGTGGAGCCAGTCTCAGCTGTAGTTTCCACTCACTCCTGTTTCACATCTGAGTGATTATAACAGGTCACCCAGAAATTTCCTGAACAGGTATCCAATTGCTAGCCTCAAATAGAAATGTTCCTCCAGTTTATTCAAAACTCAGTAGATGGGACCATAATAGCCTTACTTGATATGTTTCTAGCTGCTGAAAGAATAACGTGTCAGATGTTTTGGGGGAGGGACACTGGACACCCTCCAGCGACATCCCCCAGCCTGTTCTGGGTTCAGATGCCAGATTTAGACAGTACTCAGGACCCAAATTGGGCTCTAGAAACTGGGCCAAAGGATCTGCCCATAATGACACATATTAAAACTGGAGAAAGCCTTAGTCTAGGGGAAAAAAAGATGAAAATTACAAAGACGTTCTTCCGAACCACCTACTAAAAGTGAATGGAAAGAGCAGGAAGCTGCCAAAGTGAACCCTGATCTCCTCCTTCAGAGCTAGAAAGAGTAACAGGTCAAGTTCCAACTTGCAATTTAATTCTATTTTGAAGTTTACTGGAAAGCAGAAAATAAGAATGGGATTTGCAAGAGGCCATAGTTTGAAGACAAGGAGGAAACTGAAACACACATATTAGGACTGAAGAATTAAAAAATCGCAACAGCCTGAGTTCCCCATATCACAACAGCCCCTCAAAGCCACCCTCGTGCACAGCCCATGAACAGTGATGTGCATGCCCTTCACTCTGAATCAGTTATGGTCCTGGCTCCTCTAGCAAGCAGATGAGATGGGTTGTCAGGGACTGAGAAAGAATCCTTGCTAAAGTTACTCAACTGTTTTTGCAGTATTGATATCTGAAGGGTGTGTGTAAGATAAAGTTTGAGTTGAAAACAACAAACTCAAAAGGAATGCACTAAACGATATCAGGTGACCTGCAAGGCCTTTGGGATAACAGGAGTCAAGCTTGGAGGTTCTGCCGGGGCAGATGATGACCCAGCCACACTGGGACTGACTCGTACAGACCCTGTCATGGCTATTCCCAGGTTTACATTGCTTGTGATGGGCGCAGAACCCAAACCTCGGCAGGCTGGCTGCCCCAGAGCCAACACGTGCATTGCTGCCCTTCATACCAAAAAGCTAGCCTAGCTTCCTCATTCCATCGGCTTCCACATGAAATCCAGAAATGCTGATACAAAATGTGTGCTACAGCCTTAAGTGTGTAGGGAGAAAACCTGAACATTCCCAGGCTGCTGGGTCCACTCCACTTTGGTTCTCTGTTGCTGACCATCATCACCTTGCATAAGGCTTCTTGCATATTCCAAACACTGATGTAAACATTCTAATAAAGATGGCAGGTTACCGCTCAGCAGTAAGTACCTGTGAGCTGGAACCGATCTGTCTGGGTCTGAACCCTACAATCCAGCCCTTATGACCTAGAGGACTTCGGGCAATGACTTAACCTCCAGTGCAGAATGCAAATCACAACAGCACGTCTGTCACAGCCTAGCTGTGAGGCTTAGTAGAAGTGTTAATTGCTCAGTCATGTCCAGCTGTTTGCAACTCTATGGACTGTAGCCCACCAAGCCCCTCTGTCCATGGGATTCTCCAGGCAAGAATACTAGAGTGGGTAGCCATTCCCTTGTCCGGGGGATCTTCCCAACCCAGGGATCAAACTCGGGTTGCCTGCATTGCAGGTGGATTCTTTACCATCTGAGTCACCAGATCCAAGCTAATTTAAGCCAAGAACTCAACATGGTGCCTGAACATAAATTGGTGCAAAAGTATTAGTTGGAGTTGCTATTATTGATACTGATAATAAAAATTAAAATAATAAAATTACAACCCCCTTCGCAGTGCGGTGCTAGTTTCTTGAGTACCATTAAAGCCAAGAGCTATCTACTTAATGCAATTAATTAATTATAATATATCCAAATTGAATTATATTGTCTCACTCTCAGAGGAATGCTGGCAGTATCACCTCGGGCTATTAAAAATGCCCCACCACCATGAAACTGCTTAGAAGGCATCCGTGTCATTTCACTTGATGAAAGGAAAGTTTATTGATTTTTTGAAGAAGTCTTTTGGCCACAAGGCCTCATGACACTGAATTGAAAAAAACTGCAAATGAAAACACTGACTAGTTGGCTCTGGGTTGGAGGGTCACTGTTCAAGGGGGTGACTTTTCCGAGACCCCCTATGGCTGTAAGACATAGGCAGGACTCAATAAACCGTCCAAGAAGAGAATCCTGCTGTTCTCTTCTTGTCCAAACAGCTGGACATGACTGAGCAACTAAAGGCCTCTCTCTGGTTTGTGCTGTGCTGTGCTTAGCCGCTCAGTCGTGTCCGACTCTTTGCGACCCCATGGACTGTAGCCCACCAGGCTCCTCTGTCCATGGGGATTCTCCAGGCAAGAATACTGGAGTGGGTTGCCATGCCCTCCTCCAGGGGATCTTCCCAACCCAGGGATTGAACCTAGGTCTCCTGCACTGCAGGCTTAGATGGACACAATTGATCCAGCTGTTTAAATCATGGCATCTACTCTGACACTCAGCCTGGCTCTCAACAGTAGGTGGCAAGGAGGCTTTCAGGAAAAGGATGCTTTCTTTCTACTGCTGCATAATTTTTAGAAAATCCTTCCAACTTCTTGGTGGAGGGAGATATAGAAGCGGAATAAAAGTTGTCCCCACTGTAATATAATCACATTTTTAATGCACAGCAACCAGAGCGTCTTAGCTCACACCAACTTGGCTTGAAGGGCATGTGTGAGAAATACATGCAAGATTGCTTCTCTGGGTCCCCAAATGCCCCCACAATGCTATGCACAGATCCTGGAGGTGAGGGTCCATATGCTGATGAGGTAGAATTTGCATTCTCATGGCTACAGTTTGACCTGAGTCTAAGGGAATCACTCACACGAGAAACTGTGTGAATAGCACTGACGTGGAGGGCGTGACTGTCACGCCCATGGGAAGTGCTCCTAGCACACATGCGTGAGCACTCACGCACATACACCCCACTCCCAAGGATTCCAGAACGCCAGGCTTAACCCTGCCTGGACTCAACCACACTACCCACAGTGTACTTAGGGGGCAGAATAAAACCCATGTCAACAGATTAAATGCCATGACAACCAAATTCCAACTTCACAAATACCAAGGACTGGGGGAGAAAAAGACTCACGTGGAGATTAGCAGTTCTCAGGGGAATGGGGAAGGGACAAGGCAGAAGGGATCTCAGGAATCTAAATAATCAAAGTCTCTTTCTGACCCTGATGGAAATGGGGTGGTCTCAAACTTTGGATCTCCCAGTCAAGTACCATCGACCATTTTGGAAGCTGACCCAAGTGATGGAGCGCCAAGGAGATCTAATCATATTTGCTTTCCCAGACAAGAAACACCTGGACGGGGTGTGTCTACAGATGTAATGTGGCTTTTCCTGATGCTTCCACTGTCGGGAGAAGCGAGGAGGGGTATGTGTGCGTGTGTGCTAAGTCTCTTCAGTGGTGTCCGATTCTTTGTGACCCTATAAGACTAGTCACCAGGCTCCTCTGTCCATGGGATTCTCCAGACAAGAATACTGGAGTGGATTGCCATGCCCTCCTCCAGCGGAGCTTCCTGACCCAGGGAGGGAACCTGGGTGTCCTGCATTGTAGGTGGATTCTTTATCACTGAGCCATGAAGAAAGCCCCAAGGAGGGGTATATAACTTGTCAAATCCTACCCCTGATCTGCAATCCAGCCCATATTTAATATTAATATCTGTTCAGTCACTTACGCCAGTAACTATTCAGGCTGAGTGTGGCTAGAAGGTGAATACATAGAGTGACACCTCCTATCTTCCCTGCAACTCATTATTGCACAAGCCATGAGGCAAAGCACCTCACAAAGCAATCCCACCTTCACAAATGATCAAATTTGAACCCCTCAAGGAGGTACTGGGCCTGGTTTTTTGGCACAGATGCTCACAGTTCCTTCAATGCTGGAAGAAAAGTGTATTTTGGTCTTACTACATCCCATTTTCTCCTCCCAGCTCCTACCAAACATTCTCAAAACACCTTTCCAAACTCAGCTACAATGTCACTTCCTCCAAGAAGACTTCCATGATCTCCAGGACTGACCTCCCTACTGCCCCGTTTCACTAACCTTAGTCTCTTCCACTAGACTGGAAGTGTCAGGAGGTCAGGGAATGAGCCTAACTGCTCACCACTGAACTGCAGTGCCTTGCCCCGAGCCTGACACTCAGATACTCAATGCATGCAGTCTGCAGAGGCAAGACAACAGCTGGCCTACCTGTGCCTCTGGGAGCGGATACTTTATTCAGAAAAGAAGTGGCATTTCTGATGACAAGATGAATCAACACTGCACTTCGGGGGACTCAGGTTGGACTCCCCAGCAGTCACTCCTGGTGCCCCCACTTTAGCAAGGAGATGTTCTGTGTTTCCTTTGTCTAGTTCTATCCCTATCACAGAGCCAGTTACATTAACTGTATTTTCCTGTTTTCTGGATTCTTGATGCTCTGGCATGTGAGGACCATATAGACCCAAGGGGAAATAGACCCCCGTCCCCCACCCCAGGGTGAGCCAGCTCTGGGAGACAGCACTGGGTCCATATACAAGCCAACCGATCCCTAGTCGGTAACCCCCTAATGACCGCCTTGATGAGCCAACAGCCCTGCTAGGGCTAGGCTTCAGGCAACCAGAGGCTACCCCTAGAGCCCAGAGCCCCTCAGAATGATCAGACCAGCCAACCCTAAAAGCTGTTCACTCTGCCTTACCCTGCCTGCCTGCCCTCAGAAACGCCAATAAGGGCTCTGGCCCAGATGGTCCCCTCCCTCCCCTCTTCCACTTCCTGCATCTCATTTCCAGGGAAACCGCGAGTCACATTAATTTTTTCTCTCCATGGCCCTGGCCTCTCCAGGTCATCACTCAGTCACCTTAATGAACTAAGACCAGAGCACAGCATGGGGTGGCTCATGGGTGGGTCTCTTTGTGAGTGTCCTGTCCTCCCCACCTCCAGCCTCAACTCCACTTGACTAATCAGTGTGTCTCGACTGCAACCACAGGAAGCCTTGACACATACAATGAGAAATGAGAAAAAGAACATTTCTGCAAAGGGAGGTGAAAAATCCCAGATGGGTTGCTGAGAGTCCTGGTTAAGACTCTGGAGCCAGACAGCCTGGGTGTATGTGAATTCTTCCTCTGCCACCTACTCACCTGGCTCAGCTGTTCCCACCCTGAACTGTCCTTCCTCAGTGGGACCTGTGACACCAGAAGCGAGGTGAGGATGAAAGGATGAAAGCGCATTAATAAGGGGAAGTGCCGGCACAGAGGATGCCGTCTGGGTGTTAACTGCTACCGTTTCAAATCAGGCACCCAGAACAGCCAGCCCTGTGGGAGGAAAGATCATCCCAGTGATCTTGGTTCAGCACTTAACACACATCATGTACAAACACTGAAAACCATCTTCACACTGCAAGCCAACTGGGTGGGGATGATTATCATCCCCATTATACAGATGAGAAAACTGAGGCTCAGGAGGTTGGTAAGTAGTCCCCAAAGCACCAAGCTAGGAATTGGTGCATGCAACCAGGATTTCTGATTCTAAAAGCTCTCTTCTCCTCTCTGCACTTTCAACCTCCCTCATTTCTTGTCCCCCAACTTCAACGAATATATCCTGAGCTCGGTGCCAGGCTCCAGGCCAGGAGCTGAGGCCACCAAGTCTTTATGACTCTTACAGGATCGTCTGGGGGAAGGTCATAGAGGCTGGTGGCAGCAGTAAGTGAAGCCATGCAAATGGAGACCAGAGCTGTGAAGGGGAAGCAGAGGTTGCTGTGGGGTTGAAAGAAACCTAGAGACTAGGGAAGGCCTCTTTGGTGAAGAACGTTCTAGGCAGAAGAAAGGCAGGCATGAGGGCCCTGAAATAAGAAATGTTTATGGAACTATCTGGAATCCAGAGTGATGGCAACTTAGTAACAGAAGGAAAGCCATATATGATGGGAGTAGAGAGAGTCTCTCAGACTCAGCACACCTCACATTTTGAACCAGAACGTTCTTTTTCCTCAGGGCCTTTCCCATGTGCTATAAGTGAATTCATAACGTCAGCTGGTGGGGTGGGGTGGTGATGGTTGGGGGAAAAGTCATGCAAATCAGCACTGAGGGCAGGCAAAGAAATGTAACCCTTGTGTAACAGTCACGCGTGTTACAGTTTGGGGTTGGTGTCGCTTCAAAACAATAGCCAGGCAGTGATTTAAGTTCACTGGGACTCTTCACAAGTCCCAGGACAGCACTTCACAGTTTAGGCAAGACTTTAAGGAGAGCTTGCAACTCTAAAGCCATGTGCTGCAAGCTCACTTCTACCCTGGAGAGTGGATCTGATGAGTGAGAAGGGGACACAGAAGAGGGGCCAAGTGGATGTTTTTTTTCATTTGCTAATAACCATTTCTAACAAGAAAGAAAATTTCACTGGGCAAGACTTTACTGACTCATTCTTAATTTATCCTCACAACAGACTCATGTGGCAAATATTACCCTATTTTCAAAGCTTAGAGAGAGAAGGAACTGACACAGTCATCACCAAGCCAGTAAACTTCACTCTTACCACAATCCCCTGACACTCTCAGCTCTAGCTACACCAGCCTTCTTGCAGTCCTGCCCCAGGACATCTGCACAGGTTTGTCCTCCTTTCTTCATTCTGGTTAACGCCACTTGACCTTCACATCTCAGTTTATCCATCTCCCAAGAAGCCTTCTCTGGTTTTTTTCCAGACCAAACCACCCTATTAAAAGCTCTCTTATCAACAGGGCTTCGTTTACTGCATCAGAACTTGTTAATGTTTCAGTTTAACAAAAGAGCCATTGTGTACAGGATCCCCACTGTAGGCCTATGTGTCAGATTCAAGAGGCCACAAACTCTCTGATGTTACCCTGAAGGAAAGGTGGGATTATGTTCCCTTCGAAACTGGGTTAGACTTAGTGACTTGTCTAGCCAATAGAATGTGGTGGAAGTAATATTCTGGGAGCTCTGAGCTTAGGCTATTAAGCAGCTCCTGCTGGGACTCCTGGAACATTTACTCTTGAGAAGTATCTTCCTGGAACCCAGCCACTATGCTTGAAGGAGCCCAAGCCACATGTGCTCCAGTCGACAGCTCCAGCTAAGCTCCCGGCCAACAGCCAGCCCTGTGAACAAGACGCACTGGGCCAAACCAGTAAAGGCAGCACCAGCCCATATCTGACTGTAAAAGTGAAAGTTGCTCAGTTGTGTCTGACTCTTTGTGACCTCATGGACTATACAGTCCATGGAATTCTCCAAGCCAGAATACTGGAGCGGGTAGCCGTTTCCTTCTTCAGGGGATCTTCCTAACCCAGAGATCGAACCCAAACCTCCCACATAGCAGGCGGATTTTTTACCAGCTGAGCCGTCAGGGAAGCCCGAGAATATTGGAGTGGGTAGCCTATCCCTTCTCCATAGGATCTTCCCAACCCAGGAATCAAACTGGGTCTCCTGCATTGCAGGCAGATTCTTTACCAACTGGGCTACCAGGGAGGCCCTATATCTGACTGTAACGCATTGGAAAACCCAAAGGAGAAGCATCCTGCTAAAAGCCCAGTTAACCCACAAAACTTGGAGAGATAATAATAAATAACTGTTTAAACCACTAAGTTTGGCAGCAGTTTGTTACACAGCAATAGATAGCCAGGTACCCACAGGATCCAGGATAATGTACATCCTAGGTGCACATTCTCGAGGCAGCAACTGTGACTAGGTGCCTAGTAAACATGTTGTTTAAGTGTTAGTTGCTCAGTCCTGTCCATCTCTTCGTGACCCCATGGACTGTAGCCGGTCAGTCTCTCCGTGAAATTCTCCAGGCAAGAATACTGGAGTGGTTTGCCATTTCCTTCTCCAACACATTATCTGTGGATTAAATGAAGAATTTAATATGTGAATTAATTAATGGTGAAGGCTAGATTTGAACCCGGAGAAGGCAATGGCAACCCACTCCAGTACTCTTGCCTGGGCTGCCATCTATGGGGTCACACAGAGTCGGACACGACTGAAGCGACTTAGCAGCAGCAGCAAGCAGATTTGAACCACTTTGCACACTTGCATGATAACTCCCTTCAGTCGTGTCCTACTCTTGGCAACCTTATGGACTATAGCCCATCAGGCTTCTCTGTCCATGGATTCTTGAGGCAAGAATACTGGAGTGGGTTGCCATGCCCTCCTTCAGGGGATCTTCCTGACCCAGGTATCGAACCCAGGTCTCCTGCATTGCAGGCAGATTCTTTACTGCTGACCCACTGGGGAAGCCCCTAAATCAGTTTATAGCTCTCCAAATTCCTCTTCCTTTTCTTTTTAACCATAATAACCTCATGTTCCCTTAAAAGGAAAACATCTTTTTTTTTTTTTTCCCTGCCTATTATATTTGCTACATGCTTGGGAGGAAGTCGAGTCTTGTCACAACACAATGGTAGCCTCAGCAGCTGTCTATTCCAGGGGAAGTTCAGGGTTAAAGACAGCTTGTTCCTGTGTTGTTAGTCTTCACCACGGTACTGCATAGTCGCTGACACACTTTTTCTGTAAAATGCCACAGAGTAAATATTTTCAGCTTTGCAGACCATAAGGCCTCTTGCTGCAACTATTCAATTCTACCCTAGGGTGAAGGCTGCCGTGATGACACGTAATGAATGACGGCAGCTGTCTTCCAATAAAACTTTATTTACAAAACTGACAGCAGGCCAGATTTGTCCATCCCTGATACAGAGTGTAATCCAATCATCTTTAAATTTGGGAGTGACCATGTTTGGAGCACCCATGAAACAGACAATGCCTGTGATGGAAATGACTTTCAGTACTCAATACTGCATTGTGAATGACAACTTTTACTATAGTTGAGCATGGACAAGTAGGTTCAGGTGCCAAAGATGTAAGAAAAAGATACAGTAAAAGAAATTAATGTAAAAAAAATTTAATATCGAGCAAAATATAATCCACTGACCTCTTTGTCTATAAATTGGGGTGGGGGGCTTCCCAGGTGGTTCAGTGGTAAATAATCTACCCACCAAGCAGGAGACGTGGGTTTGATCCCTGGGTCAGAAAGATCCCCTGGAGAAGTAAATGGCAACCCACTCTAGTATTCTTGCCTAGAGAATCCCATGGATAGAGGAGACTGACAGGTTACAGCCCATGGAGTCTCAAAGAGTCAGACACAGCTAACATTTGGGAGTCTCAGGAGAGCAACATTCCACAAAAGGGATATTTTGAAAGTACTGAGGCAGCTCACAGCAAAGAGAACTTCCCCTCATAAGCACTCAATAAATTATTATTATTTTTTTAAATTTATTTATTTTAATTGGAGGTTAATTACTTTACAATATTGTGTTGGTTTTGCCATACATCAACATGAATCCACCACAGGTATACACGTGTTCCCCATCCTGAACCCCCCTCCCTCCTCCCTCCCCGTACCATCCCTCTGGGTCGTCTCAGTGCACCAGCCCCAAGCATCCAGTATCGTGCATCGAACCTGGACTGGCGATTCATTTCATATATGATATTATACATGTTTCAATGCCATTTTAACAAATAACTGAATCTGTGTCTATTAGAATGAGAGTAATTCACTTATTACTATTAGCCCATTCAACAATAAAGCTCAACTACTATGTGAAGTTTATTCAAAGCAGCAAAACCTTGTCAAACGGCTTCCTCACTCTTCTGTCATTATGGAAGCCTTCACTTTTGGAAAGTATGATCTAGGTTAGCCAAAACTGGGAAAATAACTGAACTTATGTATATATAAGGCATAGTGCACAAATTATGAGTTTCACCCAAACTCTAGATGTCAGAGTTATACAGTTAATTTCTTAATCCGTGTATTTTAAAATAATTATAGGCTCGATATATTAATTTTTAAATGAGTCACAAAGGCATGTTTGTGTTCATTCTCAGGCAACAGAAACTTGCTATGCTAATTGTTAATCAGCAATAATGGCTCAATATACAAAGGATTTCTAAACTCACAAAGCAGTTTAAAAAAAAACAGTATGGCATCATTTTATTCTTAATCAGACCCAGGAGTGGATGGAATAGGTATAACTGTTTTCATTTTATAGGTAGAGAAAGTGAAGTTCACAACAAATGCCAGTGACAGGCCCGAGGTCACAATTCATAAGTGGTAAAGAAGTGGTTGCAAACCACCCCTTTCAGCCCCAGCCCCTTACACATGAAACAGCTCAAGAGAACAGGATAACTCCTCTCCAGCTATAATTAATATGCAATATCTCTTTCCATTGTTCTCTGCAAAGTTTAGCAACATCCAAAAAAATGTTCTTGACTAATTATCAGAATTTTCTTTTTTTTTTTGGCCAAGGGTCCAAATGTTCAATTGAATGGGCGTGCATATTATTTGTCACATCATATCTTTAAAGGGAGGCAAATGTCCAATAATGACCCAAGGGCTTGGCTTGTGAGCAAGTTTCAACTGAAAACATCAATTTACTGTCTGAATTTGCCTCCATTTCAACAACTGAATCTTTCTTAATTGACTCAATAAATAAAATGCACTTTGAATTTAAACACCAGGGCAGATGGTGAGTTGGTCCAAGCCAGATGGCCCCACCTTTGGGACCTCAGCAAACCTAAGCAAGTAGCTTCTGCCGCGGGGCTCTTGAACCACCAGAGGCAAGCACCGGTGTCCCTTTCCTACAGCTATGCTCATGCTGGAATTTTCTTTGTTTTGCAAGTTGGTTCACCTTATTAGCATCACCTTTCAGATCAAACTGGACTCCGTTAACAAAATTAATAGTTAGACTTATATTTTGATCTTAAAAGAATATGCCAGGGCTTTGCTCATTGTTCTCTTTATGGGAGGCTGAGGTGAGTCCAAGATAGAAGAATCATTGTGAAGTCCCTGAAAAATCTGTGCCAGTTAAGGAGTGGCGGACTGTATTTCCAAAAATGGCTGCAATTATGTCACCCATCCCATACAGTTTTCTGCAAGGTGACCTTGCCACGCATACTCCCTCTCCTCATCCCAACATGACGTGGGTCTATTTTCCTATCCCTAGAATCCGGGTGGGCCGTTGGGCTGCTCTGAGCCACAGAACTGGCCAGGGTGATGCTCTGCTTTTCCCCTGCCTCCTGGAGGCCAGCGGCCACAGCAGCAGCTTCAGTCCTCTGAGACCATCACAGTGTGAGCAAATCAAGCTACACAAGAGGCTCTGGCAGACAAGATGCCAGACAGAGTGGACAGGGAGGGAGCTGAGGCGGAACAAGACCCCAGACATATGGATGAAAAGGTCATCCTAGAACTGGGTCCTCCAGCCCCTGCTGCAGAAACAAACCGCCCGACAGAGCCCTTCCTGCATCCCTCACCCACAAAACCATGAAGAAGACAAGACTGTTGTTTCAATTCACTAGGTTTTCAAAGAGCTTGTTGTATACGAGAGAGCTAGTACATGTAGTATTTTTAATATTTAGTGTTTTTTATAGTTATTTACAATGTTGAGTTAGTTTCAAGTATACAGCAGAGTGATTCCACTATAGATTTTATATATAAAATCTATATATAAAGACATATAGATTTTCAGGTTTTCAGGTTCTTTTCCATTATAGGTTATTATAAGATATTGAGTGGGCTTCCTAGGTGGTACTAATGGCAAAGAACCCACCTGTCAATTCAGGAGAAGTAAGAGATGCAGGTTCAATCCCTGGGTCAGGAAGATCCCCTGAAGGAGGGCATGGCAACCCACTCCAGTATTCTTGCCTGGAGAATCCCATGGACAGAGGAGCCTGGCAAGCTACGGTCTATGGGGTTGCAAAGAGTCAGACACAACTGAAGCAACTTAGCCTGCATGCACCGAAGATATTGAATATATAATTTCCTGTTTTATACAGTAGGACAGGGAACTATATATTAACCCCAGACTCCTAATTTATCTCCCCCAACCCCTGCTATCCCCTTTGGTAACCATAAGTTTGTTTTCTATGTCTGTGAGTCTATTTCTGTTTTGTAAATGAGTTCATTCGAGGCCACTGTGAATGGTCATCTAGTGTGCAGACTGCAAACGTGGGGCTGAAACCCAGCCAATGCCCCTCACCAAGCTGCGCCCAGGGAGGATGGCCCTCGCCCAGCTGGACACTCTCCCTAGTCCTCCACCAAAAAAGTGCCTTCATCCTCCCAGCAAAGGCCCCAGATAGATGAGCACTGCCCCCAAGCCCAGATGTCCAGAATGGAGACCTTGACCCCTGGACACTTATGAGTTTTAAGGAACAATGTGATGACTGTGGCTGACTGTGGTTACTCTTCCTGCTGCCCTCCTGGCCACCTCGTTGGGTTTGCCAGTGGAATCCAGGCCTGCTTCCTTCTATCCCTAAGCTGCAAACGCCATATGTGGCTGAAGCCCTCCCTGCCCAGTAGGTCTACTCCCTCAGTGGTGCTACCTGCTCACTGATGCCACGCGAAATGGCAGTCACTGCCTGGCCTCAAGGGCAAGGGTGGCCATCCAGGAACAGCTGCCAATTGGACTCGTTCAGAGCCCATTAAGATGATTTTTTTCCCTGCGAGGCCCCTCCATGAGGACTGACTACTAATGAGCCTCTGGTACAAAGGAGGCCTCTCATTGCCCTGGGGGCTTGGCAGTGGGGTAGAGGGGCCATACTGTGCACCATTCCTCCCCGACCTCACCCTCCTGTGCAGGAGTCAATACTGATCAATGTTATTTGAGGAGATGCTTAAAGGCTCATCGTGCCATGAGGGCAATGCCCCAAGAACAAGTCTTAGTCTAAGCACATCCTGTGGCCAAAACCCATGGGAACAGAGATGTCAGAGGCCGAAGATGTCTTGGCCTCCTAAGAAGGAGCAGGAAGTCTGACCAGCCCTCGGTCTTACCCTCTGTGCCTGTCCTGAAAGCTCTTTCTGTCCAGTGGCGGGTGTGGACATCCTTTCCCATTTTCCCCCTCTGAGAAGATGGTGCATATTGCCTGGACTTCAGAGCCAGAAAGATCTGTGTTCAAATCCAGACACTTCCTAGCTCTGTGAGTTTGGGCTGCACTGCTAAATCTCTCTGGATCTCTATTTCCTCAGCTATAAAATGGAAGCACCAGAGTTAGCATAATACTAGAAACAGCAGCACACAAGTTATCCTATGTGGTTTGTGAACAAACCTTTCCGAAAAATTTCAGTAGTTATGTATTTACACTGATGTATCCTATATGAAGGGTTTCCCTGGTAGCTCAGCTGGTAAAGAATCTGCCTGCAATACAGATACTTCGATTTCTGGGTAAGGAAATTCCCCTGGAGAAGGGAAAGGCTACCCACTCCAGTATTCTTGGGCTTCCCTGGTGGCTCAGGTGGTAAAGAATCTGCCTGCAATGTGGGAGACCTGGGTTCAATCCCTGGGTTGGGAAGATCCCCTGGAGGAGGGCGTGACAACCCACTCCAGTATTCTTGCCTGGAAAATCCTCATGGACAGAGGAGCCTGGCAGGCTACAGTCCAGGGGGTAGTGAAGCATAGGACATGACTGAGCAACTAAGTACATAGCACATTCTATAATTAAACAGGCCTTGTTAATACCATAACTTTATGGACAGTATAGGGTAAGTTTGACAATAAGTAAAAAGTGAGTAGATTTTATATATATATGTGAAAGTGTTAATTGCTCAGTGGTATCCAACTCTGTGACCCTATGGACTTACAGCCTGCCAGACCCCTCTGTCCATGGAATACTCCAGGCAAGAATACTGGAGTGGGTTGCTATGTCCTTCTCTCTCTCTCTCTCTATGTATATATATATAATTACTATTGCTGGGGAAAGTGTCATGGAGACAATGATAAACATGGACACCCTCCCCCTCCCCACACATGCACATTAAGTATGGTACAGACACCGCCTAGCACATAGTAGGTGCTGGATCACTGTCTGCCTCCCTTTCCCATGGGCCTCCTGTCAGTGCAGCCCCAAGGCTTGTGACAGCATCAGCCTCCACCCCTGACCTTGGCTCCAGGCTCATTAGGGCTTGGCCAAGGCTTAGAAAGTTGGAGGCAGAATCTTGGGGATTTTTCCAGGCCGCCAGGGTGACGAGGAGGAACAGCCCTCAGCTGTGCAGGTCATGATTTCCCTTTAAGTGCCTCGTAAACAGCAGGGCTGGCCCACCTCCATAAAATTTTATTTGGGGCTTGCGATTCTCCACTCTTTCACACCATATGCTGCCCTTTCTCTGTGTGTTTAACTCCCTGCTGACAACTGATGAGACTTAGAAGCGTGGATAGGGCAGGGTGAGAGCCAGGGAAGGCAGCTCATTAGCACTGTCTATAGATTTTGAAGCCAAAAACCTATTTTTTTTGGACCAATTATATAGGATGTCAAGTAGCTCCCCTCCCAATGGCCACCTTTAGATAGCTGTTGCTGCTGCTGCTAAGTCACTTCAGTCGTGTCTGACTCCATGCAACCCCATAGATGGCAGCCCACCAGGCTCCCCCGTCCCTGGGATTCTCCAGGCAAGAACACTGGAGTGGGTTGCCATTTCCTTCTCCAATGTGTAAAAAGTGAAAGTGAAGTCACTCAGTCATGTCCAACCCTCAGCGACCCCATGGACTGCAGCCTTCCAGGCTCCGCCGTCCATGGGATTTTCCAGGCAAGAGTACCGGAGTGGGGTGCCATTGCCTTCTCCGTTAGATAGCTGAGGCCAAATAAACTGAGAAGGTGTATCAGCATTAATCAGGTCCATGGACTAAGAATTCTTAAATGTCTACGGAGCGATACAACCTTTCAGTTTGTAGAAATCCCACACTGAATGTGCAGGACCCAAGTCCACATCTCAGGAAAGGCGCTTTGTTAACTGTTCCCAAGAACTCACCCAACTTTCATTGGCTGCTGTTCATGGCACCTGTGGCTACACGTGGCCTGTATTTACTTCATTCCCTGAGCTTCTTTTCCTTCCTATGACATAGCTGGTCCCTGCGGCCATGCCCCTGCTTCAGGCTGTTCCTTGAGTGTGATGCCCTTCTAGTATCTGCCCAGGGAGCTCAAAGACGCCCTTCAGACTCAGCTCAGATGCCACTCCCTCCAAGAAGCCACCTCTGACTTCCTCGGAGTCAATGCCCTGCTGTGCTGAGCTACTTCTGAACCTCCTTGGTTGAACTTTGTGTTGCATCATAGCCTGCTTCCAAAGCTGTGCATGTATTGGTCCGTGAGCCCCGCCTCGAAGGTTCCATATGAGGCAAGCAGCAAAGTAAGTGAGCCATGTATGCTCAGAGAATGAATGAATACAGGAATCTGATGAGGGACAGTGTCCACTCATCTAACAAATCTTCATCAAGCACGCACGTGTGGGGAGCTAAGCATCAGGATATCTCACTAAACAAGGAAGGACACACTCCTGCCAGCATGGGGCTCACATTCTAGATACAAGGAGACAAAGCTAAAAACAGAGTATTTCAGATAGTGATAAACATTATGACAACAATAAAATAACGGTACAGAGCAGGGATGGACATCTACAGCCAGTGGTTTGCCCAGCCCTGCTCTAGGCTATTATTTTATAAACCCAGCCTACTGCTGTTTCTATAAATAAAGTGACTGAAACACAGCAATATCCATTTATCTACATCTTGTTTCCGACTTCTTTCTCACAACAATGGCAGAGTTGAATAGGTACACCACGGACCATATGGCCCACAAGCCCAAAACATCCCTATCTGGTCTTTTACAGAAGAGATCCCGGACATAGAGAGTGATTGCAGGAAGAAGGGGACTTAAAGTAGGTGGACAGGGGAGTCCTAAGACCAGAAGGATAAGAAGGCATCCGCCATGCAAATGTCTAGGGGAAAGGGTTCCAGGCAGAAAGAACAGCAAGTGCAAAGGCCCTGGGGTAGGTTTCAGTTCAGTCCAGTTCAGTCGCTCAGTCTGACTCTTTGCGACCCCATGAATTGCAGTACGCTAGGCCTCCCTGTCCATCACCAACTCCCAGAGTTCACTCAAACTCATGTCCACCGAGTTGGTGATGCCATCCAGCCATCTCATCCTCTGTCATCCCCTTCTCCTCCTGCCCCCAATTCCTCCCAGCATCAGAGTCTTTTCCAATGAGTCAACTCTTCGCATGAGGTGGCCAAAGTACTGGAGTTTCAGCTTTAGCATCATTCCTTCCAAAGAACACCCAGGATCTCCTTTAGAAAGGACTAGTTGGATCTCCTTGCAGTCCAGGGGACTCTCAAGAGTCTTCTCCAACACCACAGTTCAAAAGCATCAATTCTTTGGTGCTCAGCTTTCTTCACAGTCCAACTCTCACATCCATACATGACCACAGGAAAAACCAAAGCCTTGACTAGATGGACCTTTGTTGGCAAAGTAATGTCTCTGCTTTTGAATATGCTATCTAGGTTGGTCATAACTTTTCTTTCAAGGAGTAAGCGTCTTTTAATTTCATGGCTGCAATCACCATCTGCAGTGATTTTGGAGCCCCCCAAAATAAAATCTGACACTGTTTCCACTGTTTCCCCATCTATTTCCCATGAAGTGATCCGACCAGATGCCATGATCTTCGTTTTCTGAATTTTAAGCTTTAAGCCAACTTTTTCACTCTCCTCATTCACTTTCATCAAGAGGCTTTTTAGTTCCCCTTTGCTTTCTGCCATAAGGGTGATGTCATCTGCATATCTGAGGTTATTGATATTTCTCCCAGCAATCCTGATTCCAGCTTGTGCTTCTTCCAGCCCAGCATTTCTCATGATGTACTCTGCATAGAAGTTAAATAAGCAGGGTGACAATATATAGCCTCGATGCACTCCTTTTCCTATTTGGAACCATTCTGTTGTTCCATGTCCAGTTCTAACTGTTGCTTCCTGACCTGCATATAGGTTTCTCAAAGGCAGGTCAGGTGGTCTGGTATCCCCATCTCTTTCAGAATCCACAGTAGGTTTAGGCTTGTCTTATTCCAGAGACAGAAAGGAAGCCAGTGTGGCTAATGTGGTGGAGAATGGCACAAGACAAGACCATGGCAGGTAAAACACAGGGGATGTGGAACCTCCCAGGCCATGGTAAGGGCTCATGTTAATATTCGTGAATAATTTCAAAAGACAGTTCAGTCAGTTCTCTGGTTTCTGAGCAACAAGTGGTGAGACTGTCACCACGGAAGAGGAGGAGGTGATGGCCATCAGCATGGATAAAAAAGCCTAAAATGATGACAACTTTGCTCCAGACATTTTTCCCACCAAGAACAAAGTTTCCCTGTCTAGGCACCCAGCTCTGCCTGACCACGCTTCCCACCCCTCACCCACTGACACTGCCTCCAAGGTTGTCCAACTGCTCAGGTAAGATGCTTCTAGTACAGCTGAACCAGCGGGCTATACGTGTATCTCACGGATATTAATTTTATTTAAAAGACTGTTTCTTTACTTACATTCATGTTTTAAAAGGAACTGTTCACTCTATAAATCACAGGTTTAATATACCAGTAAAAATATACTTTTTCCTTAAAATAAATACTTTGTATTTTAATGAAAAATGTTCACCTGTCTACCACCTAAATTCACCTGAGCTACACTTTGGGAAAAGTAGCTGACATTTAGGTGTGCCAGAACCCCATTTAGTGCAACCCATGTCCCACCAACTCCTGACATGATTTTGGGGAGGGAGTGGTGAGGTCAGAGGGCAGCTTAGGGAAAGCGGCCCACGCTCTGAGATCAGACAGAGCTTAAATCTGATCCTATCACTGACCAGCTGTGCTCTGGGCCAACTCAAACCTTGAGAGCCTCAGAATTCTCATCTGTAAGAGACAGCTGGGCTGTACACAGGGCAAGAATTAAGAGATATGCATGAGTTGGCACAGGCCGTGACAGACCGTAGGTGCTCCATAAATGACCAAGCTGGGATGACTAATACATAATCTCCTAGGGTTATCATTATGATCATCAAATGTCCTTTAGTCTCTCAAAAAGTGTTAACAGCATCTTGTCACCAGCATGTCTAAGCTTCTGCAACATCCCTAGTGCCTGGCTCACTCACCGCCCTTTGGGGACCTCTTGGTAGAACAGTAATTTTCCATTGGGTTCCCCAAACTAGCTCTGTTTCTTGCTTTCCTTTCATTTTTTTGTTTCCACAAGACTCCTGATGAACAATCGTTCAGAGGGGAGGAGGAAAGCGATTACAGCAATGTTCCTTGCTCTGGTCCCTGCTGGGTTGGGAAGCTGCTATTTCAGACTCAATCAGCTACCTGCAGGGTCACTGGATGCAATTCCTCCCCACAGGAACCAAGAGGAAGTGGCACCCTTGGGAGTCTTCCACCAATGACCTGTGGCCTGAAGTTCCGACTGTTAAGATGTCCCCACAGACCTCAACCTAAGCCAGGTGGGATCCCAATTTCTTTAAGGAGCACCCCTGTCGGAAAAGCGGCATCCCTCACTGACTCCGCAGGGAAAAGTGCAACATACAAGCCCTGAAAGCAATCACATCAGAGTTGTGAGGCTCAAATACCAACCTTGACTGGGGATAATCCGAACTTCACTTGGAGATGCCTCTGCACGAGCAGATTCACCTCTCTAACTGCTTAATTTAAGAAATCATTCAAAGTGTTGTCATGGCACACAGTGAGGCAGAGGAAGTCAGCCAGACACACAAAGGGTGGGTGGTGACACACGGCTGTGATACCATCACCGGCCCAGGATAACACAGCCGCTGGCTAACGGGATGTCACGCACCCAGCTCTCAGTTCTCAGGGCCCCCAGGAACGGGCACCAGGTGGGTCTTCCGACCCCATCGCTGGCTTCCAGTATTGGCTACCTACATTGTAGGGCCTGATCCAAAAAAAAAGAGTGAGGGCATCTGTTTTTAAAGTTATTAAGAATTCCAAGGTGGTGACAGCTGAGCGTGAAACGAGCAGCACAGGGAGTGTCCTCCTGAGCAGGGAACCCAAGGCACCAGGCACACCCAGGAAGCCAGTTCTGCTCGCTTCCCCCTCTGGGTGCCTCCTGTGGTTACTCTCACGAGATTTTCTCACTCTAACCCCACCCTGTGATTTGACAAGGAATTCTTTTCTGCTTTCTTCTACTTGTGAATGTCTCAATGTTACGCCTTTACAAATAATAACAAATATGGCCTTCCAATTTCACAAATAATGAATATCCTCTCTTGCAAAGAATAAAATGACATAAAACAACGCTCACCCAGAGCACTCTTCAAGTAGAGTCAGGTGGCATCTAAGAAATCAGGGGTCCTTTGAGTTTTTCAGTTTGTGGCTAAGAAACCCAAACCCTAAACTTCATCAAAGTTCAGTCACTTTATCCTAACAGGCAGGCTCCAAAGAGAACCTGGGAATGGACGGCATTCATTAACACAGAGGTGGGATGGGGGATGGGAGGGAGGGGACATATGTACACAGGTGGCTTATTCGTGTTGATGTACGGCAGAAACCAACAGAATTATCCTCCAATTTTAAAGAAATCACAAAGGGGAAAAGAAGTGTCATGACCCAAAGCTTATAATAAATGGAAAAAGTCAAATAAAAGCTAACACATTTTATTAAGTAAATAAAAATAAGTAAGTTACAACTAATAAAAGTTATATAATAAAAAACAAGTAAGAATAAAACCATCTCCAGATCAAATGTTACCAACTTTTTCTGCAAAGGTCTGGAAAGTAAACATTTTCAGTTCTGCCAGCCATAAGGCAGCTCTTACTTCTGCAGTTTGAGTCCCAAGGAGCCACAGATAATACAGAAAGAATGGGAGTGGCTATGTTCTAACAAAAAAAATTTTTTTCTTAATGAAAACAAGCATCTGGCCAGATTTGCTCCAAGGGCCTATTTTGCTGATTCCACATTTAGAGCAGCACTTTGCAAGCTTCAAAGTGCATTTACAGGACCTGGGGATCGGTTAAAAAGAGATTCTGATTCTGGAAATTGCAGGTGGGATCGGAGGCTCTGCATTTCTAAGAGGATCCCAGAGGATGCCAATGCTGGTAGTCCAAGACTGCACTTTGAGTAGCAAAGGGAGCAGACCACACCCCCCAACCCCCGCCAAAAAAAGAGAAACACCTACCAAAGAACCCAAATTTATGAAATGCTTAGCAGAACACAGCATCAAAAAGTAATTTATTTTCTCATCATCGAGGAACAGAGCTATGCAATTTAAGTCCATCTCCAAGAGAGGACTACCATGTCATTGGCGATCAAGGACGGAGTTAACTATCATCATCAGAAGCAAACGCTACACAGTTTTTAAGGACTGCTGTGATTTTCTGGTGACAGTTAACAGCGGCATATACCAATCAATGCAGGTAAATGAATCCATTCGAAGGCGGCCATGGATAGTAAATCACATTGTCCAATAAAGTCGCTAAATTAGCACCAGTGTGATGCAGAACTTTTTATGAGAGCGAATCCTCTTTGGAATGAGAAGGGTTACAGGGGAGCTGGAGCTAGCAAAGCTGGAGTGGGGGAGGAGAGTGGGAGTGAAGGAGAGGGGCCCCTCTGGGCTGGAAGCTCTGACATCTGCTGGTGACGCGCATGTGGAAATTGGGGTCGAGACCCTTCTGGTGTGTTGTCGAGATCCCACTGAGGGCCTGCTCTCCACACGCAGGGGGCAATTTTTGTATTTCACCTACAATGATCTCTAGTAAACAACGCCACTGTCCAGCTCACAGTAAGAGCAGAAATGAATGGTTCTGATCACCCATTGTCGGTGAGAATGTAGAATGATGCAGCTTGGGAAACCTTTGGAAAACAGTCTGGCAATTCCTGAAAAGAGTTAAATATAAATTTATCATATGACCCAGAAATTCCACTCCTGGGAGTCTACCCAAGAGAAATGAAAAAGCATGTTCACATGCAGACTTGGGCAGAAATGTTCACAGCAGCCCCATTCACAGCAGCCTAAGTAGCCATTGGCTGATGAATGGATAAAGAAAATGGCCATGATCCAGTGGAACACCACTCAGCAGCATGCCCCAAGTTTAGGCCTCAATGACATTATGCAAAGGGAGAAAAGCCAGATACAAAAGACCACATATGGTATTAGCTCCTTTCTGTGAAAGGCCCAGAACGAGCAAATCTATAGAGGCAGAAAGTAGAAGAGCAGATGCCTGGGGAGTGACTACAGACTGGCCTGAAGAATTTAATATTGGCACAATGGAAATGTTTTAAAACTAGACTATGGCGATGGCTGGGCTTCCCGGGTGGCGCTAGTGGTAAAGAACCTGCCTGGCAATGCAGGAAACAAAAGAGATGCAGGTTCGATCCCTACGTCGGGAAGATCCCCTGGAGGAGCGTATGACAACCCACTCCAGTATTCTTGCCTGGAGAATTTCATGGACAGAGAAACCTGGAGGAGTACAGTCCATAGGGCTACACAGACTCGGACATGACTGAAGTGACTTAGCCCACATGCATGCGTGGTGATGGTTACACAGCTTGGTGAATTTACTAAAAAAATCACTAGAGAGACATTACATTAAAATCACTGGGTACACATTAAAATGTGTAAATTTTATGGTACATAAATTCTACTTCAATAAAGTTGTTTTAAAAATTAAATGTTCCCATCGTGTCCTTTCCTATCACTCTCTAGTTCTTAAAATACTTAGGAATCCCATACACTGCAACAGACCCAGAAGACCCTGTTTATTCCAGCTGAGGCTGAAGTGTTAGTCATTCAGTCGTGTCCGACTCTCTGTGACCTCAAGGACTAGCCCACCAGGCTCCTCTGTCCATGGAATTTTTCAAGGACTATAGCCCACCAGGCTCCTCTGTCCATGGAATTTTCCAGGCAAGAATACTGGAGTTGGTAGCCATTCCCTTCTCCTGGGGATCGTCCCAACCCAGGCATTGAACCTGGGTCTCCCACATTGCAGGCAGACTCTACCATTTGAGCCACCAGGGAAGCCAGGACTTTGACTCAGGCAAACACCCTGAAGGTGTTGACTCACCAAAGGAGGGAAATAAACAGGCATGCAACAGTCCTTGGTGTGCCAGCAAGCACGGAATTCACCTGTGGTTGGAACATCATCACCTAGCCCATCAGGATGGTGCCTCTGGAGATGGCTCCTCCACTCACAGCTTTGAGCCTCCAACCCAACCCCAGCCCATCAGGCTCACAAAGACCTCAGCCCAAGGGGAGTCAGAAGTGATGGCAGCTATGGTGAAGACCTAGTCCATCAGCTGGAAACGGAAGAGAAAAAAGGAAGCTTGGTATGCTGAGAGCCAATTCACCAACCCTCCAAATGCACCCACAAATTCACTCACCTACCAAGACAGCATGTTCTTTGACACACACTATCACCCTGAAAGCGACTCTCTGGGGTCACGTTCCAATGCCAGAAGCAACTTCAATGCTTGGAAGAAAGTAAAAAAGTCTCCCTGGCGGTATAGCTTTGGCTTGCCCCCAAATGGTATCAAAAACATCTTGTGAAATTCCAAGCTATTATGCTTTCTCCTGGACTTCCAGGTGGCTCAGCAGTAAAAAAAATCCGCCTGCAAGGCAGGAACTGCAGGAGACTGGGGTTCGATCCGTGGGTTGGGATGAGCTCCTGGAGAAGGAAATGACAACCCACTCCAGTATTCTTGCCTGGAGAACCCCATGGATAGAGGAGCCTGGCAGGCTACAGTCTACAGGGCCACAGAGTCGGACACGACTGAAACGACTGAGCAAGCACACATGCGTGCTATCTCCTTCTCCAGGAAAAAAAAACAAAAAACAAAACAGAACAATCCAAATCACTTGCAGGAGATGATATAGTCCTAGCTGATGGAAAATCATGAAACCTAAGAGGGAGGAAGCCAGGAGGAAGTGTGTAGGATGATTCCCAGTGTCTACTACAGCTCTCTTCTCCTAACTCACTTCATCACTTACAAACACACTGGACGGCAGCAGCCAAAGTCAAAGGCGGAACTTGGGGATGGGAACTGAGACTCGAGCTGACCCACATGCCAGCCATGACCTCGGTCACCTGGGGGCCGGACCCAGGTAGCTGAGCCAACCAGGTACAGGAAGAGTCCTGTACAGGGGGCTTCGGGGCTGGGAGAATTGAACCGGGCCTCCAGTTAGTGAATTAACAGCTCTCTCTCTGTAGCCCAGAAGGTGTTTGGATCAGGAACACTGGTTTCACAGCCAGAGGTCTGATAATCTCTTTCTCCCTTCCCATTGAAAAAGAAAGTATCTAAGATACTGGAGAATACAGTAAAATCCGTAACTCCATTTCCTCTCTTTCTCTCTCTCTCTTTTTCTTTCCCAGTGGCAAGGCTGGATAAGCTTATCAAGTGCAGGCAAACTACATCTTAGCTCTGATCCTTTCAAGAAATCCATTTGGCGCCTTTAACATTTCATTTAGCAGATTGAATTTCGGACATGTATTTATGGGGCTGGGTTTGCCCTTAACAGAGTATTGCATAAATCCCATTACAGTATCCACTTTAGCGTGTTTGGGGTTTTCTAAGCCAGGGCTTTATTTAAGTGGACAGCCCCAGAATGAGCCGCTCTGGCTCAGAAACTCTCTCCTCTCCCTCTGGATCCAATCTTTGCAGATTATCTCCATCATCATCAATGTCAAGTGATGTTTTAGGAGCAGTCCTTCTGGCACAGCCCAGAACGAGCCACGTCTCAGCCTCGCTGACCGAGCATCCTCACCCTCCAGTGACTTACATACGGGGTTCCCATCCAGGAATCACCTCACCCCATCCCTCTTTCTTCTGGCCATAGCCAGTGAAGGTTTGTTAACAATACAATGTTTATTCTGTATGTCTTCAGTTTCCAACAAGAAAAGCACATTACTTGTAATTTCTGGGGGAAAAAAATTATAAAGAAAAATGAGCTACAGGAAAAACTGGGGAAGCAAAAGATCTGGGTTAGGAAGCCGTAGCAAGCCAGCTCCTCTCTTTAACTCTGAGATTAGCCATGGAAATAAATGGATTAGTAGCCCCAACCACAAGTGTGCCTGTAGCCAGAGAGATGAAAGGAGGGATGCGTGAGAAGGTAATGAGAGCACAGATAACCTGGCTGCCTGGTCCCTGCATTCGCCATACTCATCTCAGTTTTCCATTTCTCACTCATTCTCTCAGCAGGGAGGATGGATGGGCCATTTACATTGCAGGCGGCCGGGCAGGAATGCGGCTAAAGATGCCCTTGGGGTAAGTAGCTCAGGGGTCCACCGTGGCGAGTGCCACACTGGAGAGGCAGGGAGTCACCAGGCTGGAAGTTTCCATCCTACTGGGACCTGTCCTGGAAGGTCACACAGAGCTCTCCAATCATCAACTTTTCACATCGCTGACTCAAGAGCAGAAAGACAAGCAGCCAGCAGCGGTCCACCTCAGAAAGCCAGGTAAAACCGGAGGGCTGCCACCAAGCCCTCTGGGACCCTGTCTGGCAAAGAGAGGCAACCCAGCATCTAGCCACTTTGTCCTAGCGCACAAGCGAGCTTTTTAAAAAAAGCCCCAGCAGCTGCAGTAGTGAAGAAACAGACATGACGAGGGGCTCCAGGACTATTTCAGGCTGTCTTTGGCGGATGGCAGCTGCGGCTTTGGTTACATCTAAGTTTGGCCTCAGAGCTTGTGGGGGTACACTGTGCCTGACGAGAAAAAGAATGTCTGGCGATGTCATCGACTCCTTCAGCCAAGGTTTACAAAGCTCCTGCCACGTGCCAGGCTCCAGGCGAGGGGCTGGCATCCAGTGGGGCCTGCCCGCAGGAGATGACAGTCCAGGAAGGGACATGCAGCGAGCAGCAGATGTGGGGCCAGTGACACGGCTGAGCCAGCGTGGCTCCTCCCAACAAGACCAACAGCATCGTGAGCACTGAAAACCCAGTACCTTCTCTCCAAGGCTTAGTCTTCTTTTCTTAAATATTTATTCTGATTCATTTATTTGGCTGCACTGGGTCTTGTGGCATGCGCGATCTAGTCCAGGGATTGAACCCGGGCCCCCTGCATTGGAAGCATGGAGTATCAGCCACCAGGGAAGTCCCCTTAATCTTCTAAAGAGTCTCATCTGCTTTATTTTCTTCCTGTCCCACTTGCCTGAGCGTGGCTGGGGACAGATGCTGTGTACAATGCTTGGGTACTACAGGAGGCGTGAAACATATGACTTCATTTCAGTTTAGTTCAGTTCAGTTCAGTTGCTCAGTCATGTCCGACTCTTTGCGACCCCATGGACTGCAGCACGCCAGGCCTCCCTGTCCATCACCAATTCCCAGAGTTTACCCAAACTTATGTCCACTGAGTTGGTGATACCTTCCAACCATCTCATCTTCTGTCGTCCCCTTCTCCTCCTGCCCTCAATCTTTCCCAGCATCAGGGGCTTTTCAAGTGAGTCAGCTCTTCGCATCAGGTGGCCAAAGTATTGGAGTTTCAGCTTTAGCATCAGTCTTTCCAAAGAACACCCAGGACTGATCTCCTTTAGAATGGACTAGTTGGATCTCTTTGCAGTCCCAGGGACTCTCAAGAGTCTTCTCCAACACCACAGTTCAAAAGCATCAATTCCTCGGCACTCAGCTTTCTTTATAGTCCAACTTTCACATCCATACGTGACTACTGGTTCATTTATGTCCAACTAAATTAGATGCCCAGGTACTATTATGTCTCCATCTTAGAGCTGAGGCAATCGAGGCTCAGAGAGGTGAAGTGATTTCCCTAAAGTCACACAGACAGGAGGAGGTGGAGGCTGAAGGCTGCCTGGCTTGAGTCCCTGCTTGCAAGCATGATGCCCACTCATTTTTCAAGGAAGTTTGCTGTGGCTCCAGACATGATGGATGGCACATAGTAGGGACTCAGCCAATGTCTGCTAAATTGAATTTGATCATCTCATTTAAAGCAACTGCAGTCACTCTCAGCTTTGAAGCTATGGGCCAGGAACGAGGTCATTTTATAAAAATGGAAAGCAGAAGTTTACCCTAAGGAATTTCTTGGAGTTAAAGGTAGGAATCCAGAAAGGAATCTATTCAAATGACCACAGAGCTAAGACATGGCCTCAATACAGGATGATTAAATGAGATGTGCTGAAGAATTACATAACAGCTCAGAAAAACAATTTAAGTCTCCACTGGCACTTTCCTTTTTGTAAAATTAGCATTTCTGTTAAGCTCATAATATAGGAGCAGAGGGTTTTATATAACTGCATGGGTCACAGAGGGAAATAAAGACTTATTCCACTCACTTTCAACACTTGTGCTTCCCAGAGAGAACAGTGCAGAAGGCCCTCCAGATGAGGTGGCCGATCATGGTAATAACAACAAAAATAATAATCAACCCTCCTTGTGTACTTCCTGGTTGCTAGACCCACGCTAAATGATCTAAATGCACCATTCCATTTAATCCTCATGAAGACCCTTCTGCAACAGGCAAACATCACGGCTCCCCTTTTACAGAAAGGTAAACTGACTGAAGCCAGGCTCAGAACACAGGTCATGGGACTGAGAGTCACGTGACTCAGTCTTTTAACTCACATTCGCAACACTGCTGCAAATAACACGGAAGATTATGTCAAAGGGAAAAAAAAGCTTGCCAAAATCCCAACATCTCAGACAGGAAGGCAAGAAGGCCAGGGCCATCTGGGCCTGTGTCGGATGCAAGCTGCCTGCTTCCCACTCTACTGGCACTTCCCTGGACTAAACTCCCACACGTGGCCACAGAAGAGCACTTTTCAAGCCCAGCATCCTCTGCCTCCACTCATATTTGGCTCCACTGCAACCAAGAAGGCATCTGGGGACAAGTGATCTTTATCTGTACCAAATGTTTATTGGGCTCACTCCAGGAAATGGTCCCATGTTAAGCCAATGTGCACAATGTCACCCACATCTGCTTGGCATGCACCCGTGTCCACATTGTAGCACTTGGAATGATGTCTCTCTTGGAGTGTCGCCCTGGAAAAGTGTCACCAGGTCCAACAAGATCAACAGCCCACTTTTTATGGAGCAGTTCTCTAGATAAAGAGAGCAGAGGGAAAGTGGGATCAGAGCACTCCTTTGAAATACCTCTCCTCATGCACCAGTTTACAGAAAATTGTTCTTGGGGGCGGGGGACCTTTTAGAAGTATGAAGAAACATAAAGCTGGCTAGTTTTTAAAAGAGAGTGAGATTCACTTTCCTGGATTCCAGTACCATTTCCCAGAGCCAAATCGTGTTTCACAATACTTTTAGCAAAGAGGTTGAATCCTGGATGCCGCTTGGTGGACACAGCCATTCTGGGCGGACCATTCTGCAAATCCCTCCCCTAGAAGGAGAGCTGAGGTTTAGTGCCTCATGTTTCATGAACAGAATATGGCAGAAGCGATTGTATTTCATGTCCAAGGTTCAGTTATACAAGAACTGCAGCTCTCTTTCCTATGGTTCTCTTCTTGGATCACTAGCTCTGGGGGAATCCACCTGCTCTGCTGTGAGCTGCCCTATGGCAAAGAACTGAAAAAACACCCAGATAACCACCAGCAATGAACCGAAGGCCCCAGTCCACCAAGAGGCTATGAGAAGCCACGGCCTGCTGACAGCCGTGTGAGTGAGCTGGGAAGTGGATCTCCCCGCCTCCCCAGTGGAGCCTTCAGATGAGACCACAGCTACAGCCACCAGCTCAAATGCAGAATGAATGAATAACTTTAGTTATCTTTTCTAATTAAAATAATATGTGTTCACTGAGAAAAACTAAGAAAATGAGATTCAGATTCAAGACAGATCGTGAACAAGAACTCTCAGCTAAGCTGTTTATATAAAAGATCCCTGACCCACAGAGACTGAGATGATAAATGTCTGCGGTTTAAAACCACTAAGCTTTAGGTATAATTTGTGCATGATAGGTAATTAATACAGTGCCACATATGATCAATTTGAATACCACTGATGAAACACATCTCATGCTATGGGACATAAGGGGCTAAAAGTATAAACGGTAAATTTCTTTGTACTATAAAGACAAAGGTGAGTGACAGAACCTTTGGACATTCTAGAGCAAAAACTAGGGCACCAATCAGAAGGCTTTAGATGAATCTGTACTTATTTTGTGAAGACAGAAACGAACAGACGCCGTCACTGGACAAATGAAAAGGCAGAGGACAAAACCTTTCCTGAGAGCCATTTTCAACACAGAAACACAAATGGATGTCAAACTTTTACTATTTTATCAATTTATGGAGATGTGCTCGCTCACACAGGTAAGCAAAAAGAATAAATCAGAATGACTGTCTGTACGAGGATCCATATCCATACTCATATCTAGCTATAGTCAGTGCAACTATATTCTTGGTCAGTGACTTGTACCAGCTCTTTTTCAATTCTTTGACCTTGATTATACAGGACAGTAGCAAGACCATGGGCCTTAGGGCACAATGATCTGGGTTCCAGGCCCACCTCTGCCCTCACTAGCTATGTGACCTTGGGAAGACACAGAGTTTTATTTTCTCATCTGCAATAAGGGGAAAAAATCCACATCACTGCAGCAATGCAAAGGTTTGTTGTGTTTATATTTGAAAGTGCTTAGTGTAGTGTGGTCTACAGCACAGTTGCCCAATAAAATATGAGGTTCCTTGTATAAGCTCCTCCTGGGTTCTCTGCTGTGGATGTGGGAGTCATCATCATCCAGGAATTTAAAGCAAAGGCAGCTGATCTAGAAACATCAAGTTCCAACACTTACTAACAATGTGTCTATGAACACCTCACTTTGCCTCGTCTGTAAAATGAGCATAACATCAGCACCCACCTCTGTTCTGATGACTGAGGCGAACAAGGTAATGAAGAGTCTTGGAGTAGTGCCAGGCGTGCAACGGACGTTAAATAGACGGTAGCTATCCTGTTAAAATCATTTATTATTCTTATTCTCACTCTGATTGTTTAAGTCATAATTTAATTCAATTGGTTACCCAGAGGTGTACGGGACAAATCCAGTCCACAAAATGTTTTGTTTGCTTCACACAAGATGTTACTAAAATAGATAAATTAAAAAATCTGAATTAGTTGCCAATACATATGAGATCACACTGAAAAACCTAAATTTCTGGTTACTCATAAAACTCTAAAGAGCAGATAACCTTGGGCCTGATTCTCTCAAAGTTATAGGCAGCTACAGCCAAGAAGCCACCATCCACGGAAGGCGGTCCTTGGTCTTCTGTTCACCACTGTCCCCATCACACCCTATCACCCCACACACACCCCATACAACTGCCTAGCCTTAAGGACATTTGGGTTTTTGACCCTTGCTTTAATTCCTTAAAGATTTGCCTCCACTAAGACTTTATTTTTAATATCAAGTACTCTAAGTAGCAATGGCAAGAATAGATAATGAATAAGATTAAGTCTTCCCTAAGGAAATCCTCAGCAACAGTAACTGCCAGATAATGGCTGAGGATAAAGATAGAGTCAGATCAGAAGGATAAAGATCCAGCTCTCTGCAACAACCCTCTGCGCATGACCCAAAAACGAGCTGCCAGAGCTTAAGTATCAAAATTCCACCCAACCTCCACTCCCAATCCAGTGATGGTTAATTTTATGTCCATTTGACTGGGTCACCAGCTGCCCAGCCCTTTAGTCAAATATTATTCTGGGTGTGTCTGTGCGGGTGTTTCTGGAGGGGATTCACGTTTGAATTGGTAGGCTGTTTAAAGCGGACTGTCCTCCTTGGCTCAGGTAGTAGTTTTGTAATTTAGTCGCTAAGTTGTAGCCGACTCTTGAGAGCCCATGGACAGTGGCCTGCCAGGCTCCTCTGTCCATGAGATTCTCCAGGCAAGAATACTGGAGTGGGTTGCCCTTTCCTTCTCCAAGGTGACATGGGTAGGCCTCACCCAATCAGTCAAAAGTCTGAACAGAAGAGAAAGGCTGAGCCTCTTCCAAGTAAGGAGAACCCCTCCTGACTGACAGCCTTCAAACGGGGAGGAGGTTTTCTGTTTCCTGCCTTTAGGTACAAACTGAAACAGCCTGCCTGGCCTTCAAGCTGAAACTTGTATCGGTCCTCCTGGGCTCTTAGGCCTTGGGACTTGGACTGAAATCACACTCTCTGCTCTCTTGTACCTGCCAAGTGCAGACCACAGACTTCCCTGCCTCCACCAGAGTGTGAGCCAATTCCTTATGATAAATCTATTTCTCTCCTCATATACATCCTGTTGGTTCTGTTACTCTGGGGAAACCTAATACAATCCCCTTCTCAAAAAGAAAAAAAAAAAACCCATTATCAAACCAATGGTACAAAGCTTATAACTGATGGAGAATCAGAAGCAAAGAACCATGGGAAACTCTGTCTCTTCCCTTGAACCATTGTTTAAGCTGAGGAGGCTCAACTACCTAGAGGATTATCAGCTGCCACGGGTTGACTGGAGTATCTTTTTAGCTTCAGAAAGTCCCTCGACTCTGGGTCTTAGTGAGCTTGATGGATTCTCCTGCCGAGGAATGGGACAGGGACGATCCCAGGGAATGCTGGGAAGATGTGCAAAGCATGCTCCCCTAAGTCTTTGCGGCTCTCTTCTCGCTTCCCCCATTTCCTCCTGAGCCCAACTCTCCACATCCTTTGTCGCTCTCAGGAGAAAAGAAAACACTTATTCCCATCCTCCAGGAGTAAACCAAGAGTGGTGGTGTGGAAAATTCGGATTTTCTTCTTCACACATTCATCTTGGTTTCGTAAACTTTCCTCAAAGAATTATGTGTCTCTTTAATCAGCAAAGATAATAAAAGTTACCAATTCATTCTGTAGTCATTCTACAGTAGGTATGGAGCTCAAAGCTTAGAGACTGGGGACACTGGAACCAGACTGCCTGGATGCAAATCCTGGCTCTGCTCTGTGACCTTGAGCAACAATCTGAACCGCTTTTGTAAAATGAGCACACAAACAGTCGTTACCTCATGGGGCTGCACGGATTAAAATTCAAGTGAAGGGCTTAGCATGTGCTTGGCAAACAGCAAGTGCTAATTAATTGCTTACTGTCACTGTCGTTGTTTTCTAATATTTACATATTCACTCTATGCACATATAATAACATTTTATATAATTATAGTATTTACTGAGTGCTTGCTATATACCAGTAATAACATTAACCCCCACTCCATGTGTCTTAGCCTTTGTCAGGCATTTCACACACATACACACAGAATCTCAGTCACTCTCAGTGTCTCTCTCTATCGCTATTTCTCTCTTTCTCTTTCTAACTAACTTCAAATCACTACCAAAGGTGATCTGGTAATTTACAACAAGAGAATGAGGCAGGTAGAAATAAGAGGCCATACTGACCAGGAGCGGAGTGAGGACTAACTCTGATCCCCAGAATGGCACTCAGCACCTAGAACATTCTCAAAAAAGCACTAGCTGAATTGGAGGTAGATCCCGCCTGTCAATGCAGGAGACATAAGAAACGCATGTTCGATCCCTGGATTGGGAAGATCCCCTGGAGGAGGGCATGGCAACCTACTCTTGCCTGGAGAATCCCCAGGGATAGAGGAGCCTGGTGGGCTACGGTCCATGGGGTCACAAAGGGTCAGACACAACAGAAGTGACTTAGCACGCACACACGCACACACAGGCTGACTTAGATCAGTGACAGAAAGCTCTTCAGACCCACCACTCAACTAAGGAGGCCGCCTCTCCTAGTTCAGAATCCCCACTGTGATTTTCCTGCCATGATTTTCCTCCCATCTGGCTGACCTCAAAAGCCCCCTAGCTGTTTTCCCCGCCTCCTCCTTCACCTTTTTTCAGTGTTTCCCCTAATACCGGTTACCCAGAGGGATCTTTAACGTCATGCTTTTATTCTCAGATAACTTTAGGTTTGTAGAGACAAAAATCGCAAAGACACTGCAGAGGGTTGCTGTGTACCCTTCTCCCAGCTTCCCCTAATATCCACATCTTGCCCTGCCCATGGTTCATTCATCAAAACCAAGAAATCTACATTGGTGCAACACTATTCATTACAACATAAAATTGCAGACTTCATACAGATTTCACTGATTTTTCCACTAATGACCTTTTCTTTTTCTGTTCCAGGATCCAACCCAGAAAACCACATTGCATTTTGTCATCATGTCTAGACCAGAAGGATTTCTTTTAAAAGCTCAACGCAGATCATTTTCCTGCTTTAAACTCAATGAGTTCCCACAAGGTTTGAATAAAACTGGAGCTCCTGGCTCTAGTCTTCAAGACCCACATACTTTAGCCCTGCAGACACCCCTCCTGTCTCACCCACATGACCCTCACTCACAGTGGTGCCTGTGCCCAGGAGCCTCTGGTCACTTCTTTGAATCCCAAACTCAGTCCAGGCTCTGCCTTTGCTGAGCCTCCTGCCTGGAAAGCTTGTATGTCCTTTTTGTGACTGTCACCTGCTAAATGGCCTCCCCTTGTCACCCCAGCTAAGCCAGCCTCACCCCGTCACAACCACCCTCTCTCCCCTTCATGAGCACACTCACTGTCACCTGGACTGATCCTATTTATATATTTGAGGTTGATGGTCTATTCCCCGGTTGGAATGTAGGTGCAATGCCTATCTCATTAATCATTTCATAGTAAGTACCTAGAACAGTACCTGGCACAGAGTAGGTACTCAGTAAATATCTGTTGACATGCAGTTGAAGGAATGAATAGATGAAGAGGGGGCATCTGTTTTCAAACGTTCACACATGTCCCAAGAAATTAGTACAACACCTGTGTATAGTAGGTGCTCAATAAATACATCTTGAACTAAATATTGGTCACTGATTTATCCCAAGAAGCTAGCACGGTACCTAGTATGCAGCAGGTGCTCAATATTTGTTGGATGACTGGTATTTGAGTGAATGCCATCTATTTTCAAAGAAAGAGGTGACCAGGTGGAGTAAGTCAGCTGGGGCCACTTTCCTAATCAAGGCTCTCTCTCAAGAAGCTGCCAGTGAGGAACGTTGGGAGCCTCACACCAGCTGCCCGGACATCTGTTTGGGAAGAGCAGCAGGCCCCGCGGCTGCACGGAGGTGGCGGCCGTCACCTGGCCTGCATGCGATGACAGCCCCCTGCTCATTCAGGAAGTCCCAGCCACCGCCACCCCAGCGTGGAGGCTCCTCGCAGCCTGCGATGCAAAGTTGCCACAGAAAAGGCAGCTGATTAATACCCTCAGACGGTCTATTGTCTGAATACTGTCACCAGAGAAAAAACAGCTGTTTACAGTTTGTTTGTCTTCCTTCGGAGCCTTTTTGAGGAAACACAAACTCTTGTTCTCCAGGGCACAACTCAGCAGCTGAAGGGAGTGAAGAAAACGGTGTTTATTTTTAACAGGATAAAGAGTGGGGAGGGGGGCCTCAGGAAGTCTGGACACAAGCGGAAGACACCTCACTGGGAGGCCACAGGCCTTAAGGCAACATCTTAGACAACATCAGCCTCTCGAGGGAAAGCTGAGAATCCAACTCCCAGTGGAAAATTTAGGCACGGGCCATGGGGGTCTGCCAAACAGTGGACTTGGGTGAGCACCAGCAGATATGAAGCCTGGAATAGCTCTTTAGGTTTGGAATTGAGAAAATAAGGTACCCTGGGAAAATACCCACCTGCTACTAAATACAGTGGCATTCGACACAGAGCCGCCATGTACCATTGTGCAGGTTGGGCACTGCACACAGGGCCTGGTGAGGGGGAAATTTAGCCACATTCCACTGTCCAAGACGGCAGTGCGCACAGGAAGGGGCATCTTTTCTCTGCACAGGCATTGCTTTCTGGCCAAGCCATGTCCCCTCCCTAGCGTGGCCACTTCTCTCTAACTCCATCATGGCATCAGGCACCAGCCTACAAGCACCCAGTGATAACCAGCTCAGGTTGAAAACCCACAGGAAGAAAGAACAAAGGCCCCCTTTCCTTCCCCACCCAGGGCTTCTCCTGGCCCAGAACCTCTTTTCTCCTTCTTTCATCAGGTTCATCCCCTGTCACCTACCTGACAGGAATGCTAAAAAGCACCAACTTCCTCTTCATTTAAGCTTTCCCACAGGTTCAGCTACAATGTAGAGTTAAGCAAAGCCCTCTCACAAGTCAGAGAAAGAAGAGAAGGTGTCAGAAACTTTCTATGGGGTCTTAGATCATCTGACTGTGGGGTATGAGCCCCTGATTCCCTCAACAATGGAACACAAGGAAGAAGTTCATATATGGATAAGACACATGGGGTCAGGGACCCAGAGGTACCCCAGGCAGGCTGAGGTAAGGAAGTGGGAGAAAGAAGAAAAAGCTTATGGAGGTACAAGGGTAAAAAAGATCTGGTCCAAGGTTCGTACTAAGTGCACAAGTTCAAACACACCCCAGAAAGTAGTTTTCACCTCTGAGCTCTGGAGTCGCAAGAAAAACATCTCCCTTGTCCAGACAGAGGCCACAATGGCTAGGGAGGTTCCTGGTGAGACATGTTGACGGCCACCATGCTTGCTAGACCGGCAAGCAGAGGCCACTTCTGAGCATCTCTCACGATGCTAATGACCCCCAGTGACTAATCTCACCCTGGTGGGAGTTGGAGGGTAGGATCTGGGTCCCATCAGTCTCCCTTCTGTGCCCAGCAGGGTGTCAGAGGGAAAGGATGGGCCCTGAGACACAGCTCCATCTATGGTGTATCACCAAGCTCGCTCCACTCCCTGTTGAGAGAGCGCCTTGTAGCTGGCCCTGAACCCTCCAGTCCTGAGAAGCCTCACTAGGCTACACGAGTGCCTGCCTGTGTTCAAACTCCAACACGCA
Source organism: Oryx dammah (assembly GCF_014754425.2). NCBI lineage: Eukaryota > Metazoa > Chordata > Mammalia > Artiodactyla > Bovidae > Oryx > Oryx dammah. The sequence goes on along the minus strand of NW_024070186.1, from coordinate 172,632,541 downwards.
CTATCCCTCCAACCTGCATATTTGACTCACCCTGGAGTAGGCCTTTTTTTTTCTTTCTTAGACCACTTACGACCTTCTGATTCTCTTTTCTAGAACAGGGGTTGGCAAATGATAACCCGTGGGTTGAATCCAGCCCACTGCCTAAGTTTGTAAATAAAGTTTTATTGCAACACAGCCACACCCCTTCATTCATACTGTCCAGGGTTGCCTTAACTCTTTTTTTTTTTTTGCACGTGATCCAGTGAGGTTCTGAAGGGCTGAGCAACACCAAGCAGGCTTTCACAGCTGGTCCTTGGTGGCACTCGGTTTTGAACTCCGACTGGAATTTTCAAAACTCAGTTAGCAACAGTCAGTTATTCACAACCTCGCTTCTGACAAACCCAGAGGCTGTCTGCCCTCCTTAAACCAGCTGTGCAGCTTTCACATGGGGCCTCTTCTGCCTCCTCTGCTCCCCGTGTCATCTCCTCTGCCCGTCCTGTCTCACTCTGCCTTCCTCACGGGCTGTTAAGAGGACCAAATGACGGAACCACTGCAGCTTTACCTTACGTGTACTTGTATTTATCTATCCTTGTGTTTAAATACCAACTTAACTGTCACAACAATCTTTTAAAGTAGGGAGCCCCATCAGCCCCATTTTACAGGTGGAACACTGAGGCAGAGAACAGTAATGTGACTGGTCCGAACTCAGACCAATAGTGAGGGGTGGCTCCAGGATCTGAGCCCAGGCCCTCAGCTCCTGACAACGAGGCGATGCTTCTCTTCTACAAACAAAGAGGGCTGAACGACCCCCAAAGCGTCCTGGGGCCCACATTGCAGTGTCCCCCGTCTGTGGATGTGGGGAGCCACTCTGCATTTGAGACAACCTGGGGCCCCCCTCAGGGCAGAGGCCCAGCCCACCCTCGGGGGAGTCAGAAGGGCCCACCCAGCAGAACCAAGGCCACCCCTCCTCCTGACCTGAAGCTGGTCCCCGCAGAGGGCACAGGGCAATCAGAACCACCTCCAAGTCCAGGGCCCATGGCCAAGCTCGCTGGGTAGACAAGGGGGAGCCTCAGAAGGTCCCCTGGGCTCGAGGGAGAAGGAAGCCCTCATCCTGTCTACCCCCTCATCAGCCTGTTGATTGGAATCTCTGAAAATGGTTTTCACAATTCAGTTAGCGGCAATCAATTATTCAGGACCCCACTTCCCACAGACTCAGACTGTCACTGTTAGCAAGATAATTTCTGGACTCTGCCCAAAAGCCCTGCTCCAGGCTGCCAGGCGGCCCCCTGTTTATCTTCTCCCTTCCCCAGAGACCCCCAAAGCCCAGCAAATACTACCCACCCTGACACTGGGCACATAGACGGGTGGGCAAGGCCCCTCACTGCCCAGAGCCTGGGGGTCAGACAGCCAGGGACTGCTCCCAGCCTGCATGACTCACTTCAGGCTTTGGGGCAGAAAGTCTGACCTCAGTTTAATCCAACTGGAAAACAGGACTCAGGAATTCCAGACCCTCTGCCAGGCTCTGGGATGAATCCCACGTTATTTTCTAAATGCTTCAGGCTCAGAAAACACTGTGTTCTACAGAAAGCACAACCTGTGAGGGTCTTGCAGGCATGCTATCACCCTTTCAAGCTCATGGTCAAGAACTTTTGGTGCTTGGCAGGGGCGTATGAGCCATTAAGACCACCATTAACATTTTTGCTCTAAAAACGTGAGGGTCTCTTCAGGAGCAAGTTCTCACATCCCTGAGCGGCCAGAAGGAAAGCGATGTTACTGGACACCCCCGGGAAAGACTTGCAGGTTCTGGCATCAGACTCATCAGTGGTCAAGCACTAGTTCTGCTGCTTAAACAGGCATGACCTTGCCTGCAAGCTACTTTTTCTCTGAGCCTCAGTTCCCACATCTGTTAAATGGGAGAGTAATGGCACCTACCCCGGCCTAGGGCTGTAGTTTGTAGTAAATAAAACAGCTCAGGTGAAAGCACTCAGGTACCATCTTGTTTGGTACCTCACAGACACCACAGCCTCTAATTCTAAGACCCTGTTGCTTCTGAGATGCACTGTTGATTTGTTCCAGGGCAACAGGCTGCATGAGGAAGCATAAAAGACAGACACACATCAATTGTAAAACTCATGCCAGATGTTAGAAATGCTATTTGTTAAATGTAAAAATATGCATCTTAAAATGAATTCAATTATTACTATCATTACAATCACTGTATTAATTTTAGGTGAGAAAGCAGGTACAGAGAGAACACATGACCGACTGAAGGGCACACAGTCATTCACGGCTGAGCTGGGAACAGGATCCAGTCTTCCTATCGCTCTAGAGGGAGGAAGGAGAGGAGGAACCGAGTTATCCAGGCAACCCCTCCCTGCTTCCAATTCTTCCTCCTCTTCTCCCCACTTTGCTATTCTCCTCCCCCCTCCTCCTCTTCCTGCAGAGATGAACAGTAATAGAACAGTTCCTCCGAACCTGGAGAGCCCATCCCTCTTTTCCCCCTTGGGAAAGACCTGGCCAAGCCTGAGCCTCTCCTCCCAGCTCTCCTGCGTCTGCATGGGGCCAGCCGAGCACGGCAATGGAGAGAGGACCACGTGTGCCGCCCCATCCCCAGTGAAGATGTCACAGCGACCAGCCTCTCACTCGCCCTGCGTATGGTCCTGGAAAACGGGGGTCCCCGAAGAGGCGAGAAGCAGCGGAGGTCTGCCAGGCCTGTGGGCAGGAAGGAAGGGGCAGGGCCAGGGCTGGCAGAGGGGACCTGCCCTGATCCAACCAGGTTCAGCCAGTTCTCAGTCCCATGAAGAGGACTTAGCATTAGGTGCCACGGTGGTTAAGAGCGTGGGCTCCACACCAGCCTGCCTGGGTGAGAAACCAGATCTGTTTCCTACCAGCTGTGCCACCTTGGGGGAGTCACTTCCCCTCTCTTGCCCTACTTCCTCAATCCACAAAACAGTGACTTCCACAACGCTCACATCCCAGGGCACTGGAAGCATTAAGAGTGAAATGCTTGGCATGTGTAGTGCTTAATAAATAGCACCTGCTATTATTATTATCATTTAATTACTATAATTCAGTAACATCATGAACGTCTTCATCCACAGGCCCCTGCATCAGCTACCCAAACCACACAGTAAACCCTAAGGTGCTGTCAGTAGGGCTGGGGAGCCAACGAGAAACCAACGAAACTACACACAATTCACGTTCTAGCAAAACTTTGCCTCCGGATGGTAAAATGTCATTTGGAAACAGGGCCCTCTAGCTCTTTCTTTTAGAAAATCTGATCTTTCACGCAAAACATCTACTGTGTGCCATTCACTGTTCTAGCCCTGGGGAGGCCCTGATGGGGGCAGGGGAGCGGCAGAGATCAGCTGTGCTGGTGATGGGGACTCCTGATACGGTCTCTCATGACGCTGGAGTTTATCATTAAGCAGAGGGGTAGATCTGGGAGGTGGAGGGGCGGGGAGGAATAAGATGCATTTCTGCACAGGAGCTGCTTCCCAGGTGGTGCTAGAGGTAAAGAATCCGCCTGCCAATGTGGGAGACATGGGTTCGATCCCTGGGTCAGGAAGATCCCCTGGAGGAGGGCATGGCAACCCACTCTAGTATTCTTGCCTGGGGAATCCCACGGACAGAGGATCTGTTCTTCCAGGAGTCAGACACCAGATCTGCTTTGTGAAATGCAGAAGCGACCCCAGCACAGCACAGCGCCCACCACCACCATAGCCAGACACAGCTGCCAGGCCCCTTGCTGCCACTTCTCTGGGCCAATGCTACTAAGCGAGAGTTGGTATGGGATGCCAGTACCACACAAGCCCCTTGAGAACGGGACCATGGGTGGGTGAGTTTGGATATGAGATGAAGGCAGAGAAAATTGCTGAGTTGGGGACATCATTCCGGAGGGGCAGGTGGGACTATAAGAGGGCCCTGAGAAGGCAGGAACATCTCCTCTTGGAGACAGAGTGGCTAGAAAGGCAGAGAAGTGCTGAAAAGACCATCAGAGACAGCATGGTTTTGGACAACCAACAGTAAACCTTTCGATCTGTTCAAGTTGTTGTTATTCAATGGCTAAATTGTGTCCGCCTCTTCACAACCCCATGGACTGCAGCATGCCAGGCTTCCTTGTCCTTCACCCTCTCCCAGAGCTTGCTCAAACTCATGTCCATTGGGTCAGTGATGCCATCCAACCATCTCATCCTCTGTCACCCCCTTCTCTTCCTGCCCTCAATCTTTCCCAGCATCAGGGTCCTTTCCAATGAGTTGGCTCTTCGTATCAGGTGGCCAAAGTACTGGAGTTTCAGCTTCAGCCTCAGTCCTTCCAATGAGTACTTAGGATCGATTTCCTTAAGGATTGACTAGTCTGATCTCCTTGCAGCCCAAGGGACTCGCAAGAGTCTTCTCCAGCACCACAACTTGAAAGCATCAATTCTTCAGCACTCAGCCTTCTTCTGTTCAAGGACCACTTCCAAATCATATGTCTAAACCAGTCAAGAGTTTTGAGGTTTCAGGACAATGGGGCTGAAGGATACACTGACAAGGCTAAGAGGAACCTTACATCAGAGAGTGCAGCACAGTGGCCCCGAAGCCCCTACAGGCCCTCTTCCTGCTGTTTATGCCCTTGCTTATGAAGGTCACTCTGTCCCCATCTTCCTCCAATCCCTGCCTGACCACATTCTATTTATTTCTCTCTAAATGTCATCTTGCCAGGAAAGCCTGCCCTGATGACTCTTCCATTACTCACTGTCCCTGCTACCAGGATGTGAACTCCAGGTGGGCTGGGACCCTGTTTTGCCCACTGCTCCCAGCATGTGTCAGCACGTGCCTGGTAATACTGCTAATGAATGAATGATTCAGGGCCTGTGACTACCCTGGGGAAATCTAGACACATGATAATTATATGCGAGATAAGGCACATGAAATGTGTAGCACATGATACACAGCAGATCATCAATGGATGCTGCTTGGAAGACATCAGAACGGAAGCCCAGCCCACGAGGTTGGTCTCCCATTCCTCCCAGCAAGTAGCCAGACAGAAGCCTCTTGCCTGGCTCCCCAGGTTCCATTCCCCAGGCCCCACCCAACCTCAGCAGTAACCTCAGGACAAGAAGAATGCTGGCTTTACAAGACCAGGACATCAGACCTGGGGGCAAAGCTCTCCGGGAACCTGCAGGAGTGTCAGTGTATTCTACAAAACAACAAAACGCCTTGCCAGCCTTCTTACTCTTAAAGGCAAGAGGAAGTTGGTCAATATGAACACAGTGCAGAAGACTGGCTCTGCCTTGATGTGGGCCAGCTAAGTGATAACTTCCCCTAACCCACCCTGCCCAAATAACATGAAACTTCAGAGACTTCTCCTGCTACCCACCACTTCCTTTACTCAACAGCCAGAACAGAAGCACAGAGCAAACAACGTAAGTTAGGAACACTCAGCCCATTCACAGGTTCTAACCCTAAGAGGAACTAGATCAATATTTTGTGCTTAATAGTTAGAGGATCTTGTAGAACAACGCTACCATGTTTGGGTCCTGTTTCATGAATGCCTGTTTTTATTTCTATTTAGCCCCTTTCCTATATTCTTTCAGGTTCTCAATGATGATTTTTAAATAAAAATTGGAAACCATCATTTTCATCTCTAACATTTAACATCGAAATCCAATACAATATTGTAAAGTAACTAGCCTCCAATTAAAATAAATAAATGTATATTAAAAATAAATAAATAAAGTGCTTTTATAATAGGCTATTAATTTTCCTCTGGGCACAGTTTTAGCCTCATCCCACAGGTTTTGATATGAAGTATTCTCATTTTCATTCATCACCCTAGAATCTGAAATTCCAAGTTTGATGTCTCGTTAAAGAGTTATATAGAAGAGTTGTTTTGTTTTCTTTAAATTTTCTAAGTGATAGCCTTTTAGAAGGCCAATTTTTAATATGTCTTATTGTTTTATAAGTCAAGCCTGGATGATTTCTACTTCTGAAATCTATTACATTGCTTTTGAGACAAATTATCCATTTTAATTAAGGCATCATAGAACACCTAGAAAAGAATCTTTAGAAAGAAAAGGCTTCTCCTAGAACACAAACACACATATACATATACCTTTGTAAACAGTTTCATAGAATACTTACCAGAAAAGTTTATCTTTTCAAAAGTAATCCAAAGAAAGAAAGTAAACAAACTATTAAGGAGGGGCGAAATCTATCAGAATCTAAAGATTAAAGTTCTCCTATCTAGAAATTCAACACCTAGGAACTTTACCTGTAATGGCACTGCTCTACAAACCCATTTTAAAGACTAAAACTGAGGCTGTCTGAGATTGAGCCAGCTGTACCATTACATTTTAGCTGAGACTGCATTTCAATTCCACTAACTCCTTCACCACAGAACCAGCTGTCTTCCAAAAGAAATACTAAAACATCCTCTGAGCATCTTCTCTGGTGACATTCCTGAATTCTGTTAATTGCACAAGGCACAAACAGAAGGCAAAATTAAAACAAACAAGACTTTACCCCCTGTAAAGTGGGCTGGTCTGAAACAGGAAGCTGCTACGACTTTTTGAGGAGCCCCAGAAAGAGTATTAAGCCATCTGTCAGCCAGTGCCAAGCAAACCTGAAAGACAAGTGGATCCCAGGGAATCCTGACATTCTTCTCTCAACTCTGTCAGTGCCTCTGCCTACAAAAGTAGGTACTGACGCAGGACTGACGCTGCTAAACGATACTGACAACGCACAGCAAGGCAGCTCCTTAGGGGGAATCTCTGAGCTCCATTGCTGTGGCCACATACAACGTCTGCAGTCCCTGAAGGGACATTTCAGCTCGCTGTTTCAATGCAAAATGACATAGGCTACTGAAAGCTAGAGATCTTATTGAGGACGCAGAGCTGTATTCATCTACTGCCCAGCAAGAAAACCAGAACAGCCAGAGATAAACAGAAGTCAATCAAAGCAGAAAGTGACATCAGAAAAACTCTCCTAATTCTGGCAGACCTGTTTTGCTGCATAAAGATAAGCAGCCTTTGGACAATACGGCTTCGGTATAAGAAATTCAATGATGGTACCATTCCCAGAACCAACTAAAGCAGTTACCATCAGGCATGTTCCCAATATCCTTGAAGGTACCGAGGTGGAAGAACAGTAATCCACTAATGAATTGCAGCTCTATGGATGCTCAATTTTGCAAGACTAATTACCTTTTTTTAAAGTAAGCCTGGTTTCAGAGCTTCCACACATGAAAATATCACCGAGCCTTACTCCCTAGTAGGGAAAGTAAGACTTCCAATTTTAAATACACTTGTCAAGTCAACCCATTAAAAAAACGAACAAATAATGAAGAGCAGTTAAATCAATTCCTCTCCTACATAAATACCCACAGAAATGCTTATGAAACATTTTTTTTTTAACCTAAAGGCCTGCCCAAGAATGTATGTAGCAGTGCTCTTTGTAATGACCAAAAACTGGGATCTTCCCAATAAATAGAACAGATATGCAAATTGTGGTATGCTCCACAATGAGATATTATAGAGCCATGTAAACAGACAATTACAAATACATAAAACAATGCCGCAGAGAAGGCAATGGCACCCCACTCCAGTACTCTTGCCTGGAAAATCCCATGGACGGAGGAGCCTGGTAGGCTGCAGTCCACGGGGTCACTAAGAGTTGGACACGACTGAGTGTCCTCCCTTTCACTTTTCACTTTCATGCAAAGGAGCAGGAAATGGCAACCCACTCCAGTGCTCTTGCCTGGAGAATCCCAGGGACGGGGGAGCCTAGTGGGCTGCCGTCTATGGGGTCACACAGAGAGTCGGACACGACCGAAGCAACCTAGCAGCAGCAGCAGCAGCAGCAAAACAATGCAGATAGTCAGAAACTTTTTTGTAAAATGCCAGATAGTAAATCTTCTGGCCTTTGTTTAGTCTATTCAACTCTGCCATTTTAGGGGGCAAAAGCAGCCACAGTTGGTATGTAATAAATGGACATGATCAGGTTCCAATAAAGCTTTATTGATACACACTGACATTTAAATTTCAGTGCTTTTCTCATATCACAAAATATCTTTCTTTTGATTTTTTTCCCCCACGTATCTCAAAATGTGAAATCCTTTCTTAGCTCATAAGCCTATGAAAACAGACAACAAACGGGCTGCATTTGGCCTATGGGCTATAGTCTGCCAACCACTGATGTGATCTCATAAAATGTAATCACAAATGATGTTCAGCAAAACAAACCAGGCAAAAGGGAGTGCAGACCATGTGATTCTATTTCTAAAAAGAAGCAAAAATAACTTATGGGGTCAGAAGTCATGACAAAGGTTACCCTTGGAGACGTAGGGATTAGAAGTGGAAATAAGAAGGACCCTGGGAAGGAGGGAGCCGTAACGCTCTGGGCTCTGATGGGAGTCCTTCTTACTCAAATGTGGGCACTTAGTTGAGCTGTACATTCACAATTTCTGCCCTTTTCTGTACGTATATTCTATTTTATGTGAAATTTAGCAAGTTGTTAAAATCAAGGCAGGACCATTTAACCAGCTTCAAAAACAGACATTTAAAGAGAACCACAGCCATCCAGTTAAATTGGCTACACATCTATCACCATGGTTAGATAGTGGCCAATGCTAGAGTACTTAAAAACATTTATTAAAAGCAGATTTAGATCACTTTCCCTCTAGCAGTTTCTGCATTTGCTTCCAGGGTGAGGTGCATTTCATGAGTTAAAGGATGGTGCGCCCATGGATCCCCGTCAGGTCACTTTTGTCTGTATTTACAGGAAGCTATGATGTTAGCCCGATGACCAGCTCCTCCTAGTGTGGAGATCTGCCATCCATACTGTGAATGTAAATAGCATCTGGCAAAACATGTGGCCTTCAACCTGCAAAAGACCCCGCGCTGGACCCACAGAAAGAAAAAAGGCCAGGCCTGGCTTCCGTGTGATTCTGAGAGAATACGCAGTTAATTATTTTCCCTCGCGGTCAGCAGCTGAGTCTCACCAAAATCTATGCTTGTAATTATTGCTGTAATTATTATTTTAATACAGCTCAGCAACTTATCAAAATGTTACCCTGTAGGTGCTACCTCGCTGCCACAAGGATACAGGGCAGAGGCCACTACCCCACCCTGCTCTGCGTGAGAGGATGGCGGGGACCCTGGCGGGGGTCCTTCTACCACGGCCAGTGCTCAAGTCCACAGTCATTTTAATGCCCGTTCTCTCTTTAGAGACGATGAGTCATGATCTGCATTTTACATCATGGTTTGAACTTGATGTGTCTCAGTGGTTCCATTCATGCAATGGGCAAACAATGCCACCTTTTTGCAGAGGTATAGTGAAGAATTCCTCACCAGAATTGCTTTCTTAAAACATTTTGTGCAGTTCAAGCATGTGATCTGATACACAGGCTTCCCAGATACACTGCCTGAGTTTAGATTCCAAGTCTACTGTCTGTGACTCTGAGCAGCTCTGTGCCTCAGTTTCCTCATCTGTGAAATGGGGATAATATCGTAAGGCTGTTGGAACGATTAGATGAGATAATTCATGATATGCTGCTTAGCACAGTGCCTCGCACATAGTATTTAACAGATAATAGTAGTAGTAGTAGTATTTTGAGAGTAATAAACAAATCCTAACAGCGGTCCTGCAAGAAACACACGTAAGTCAGGTAGACTGGTGGGAGCCGTGGCAAACTGGAAAGCAGGGTAACCACACTCCCCTGCTCCCTAAAATTATTACCTCTTGGGAAGAAAGGCCAGAGTTTCAAAAAATTTAATAGCAACCTCAAATCAGATGTCTATTTGAAATCGCTGATTTTAAAATGGTGGAGAGTAATTTAATTTAAAAAAAAGAGAAAGCAAAAAGAAGAAAGCCAGCTCTATGCTGCTGCTGTTATTCCACCTGTAACTCAGATCCAACACATAGGCCCTGTCTCCCTTCACCTGTATTTTCCAGCAGCCACTTTTGTTGGGGTTTCTACCACCTGCTCGCTCTAATAAAGCATTTGTTTGTGCCCCATGATCTTTTTTTTTTTCATTCTAAAAGAAAGTCAAACAGCAGTCACCACTTGTCCTAAGAGGAGTTAATAATCATCCATGTCCATTTGCAAACAGGCCAGCTTTTATTTCATAAGAGCCACCCTGAGGTCATCTCCACCCTGTCCTGTTATCACCTCTTCTTCTAAACAAGAGGGAATCAGATATAGCAATTTGAAAACTATTCTTCAGCAGGACGACGAGAAAAAGCAGGTAAGGGGAGTATTTTACATGGGGGAATGGAATCCTCTTAATGCCTGATGACAAGCAAACAGGGCTCTCTGTGCCTTTCCTAACAGCTGCCCCTTCTGAGCTGGGGATAAAAGAGAGAGAGGAAGAGAGACAATGAATAGGCTTTTATTTCAAAGAGAACATCTGCAAAGCATGGTCCTACATTAAAAAATAAATAGAAAACAGCCACCAGTCTGGGAAGAAAAAAAAAAAGATTTCCCATTACATTTCTAATTAATAAAGCACCATTTCACAAGGAAAGAAGGAAAAAAGAAAGACAAGTTTTCCAGATCCCCAAAGAAAGGAGGCTTAATGAGGTAACCACTGTATGACTTGATCTATCTAATCTGGTTTTAATACTCCCCCTTAAATAATGTATACATTAGCTCTCCATTACCAAAAACATTTGTTTATTTTATTAACGTGAGTCTGGTTGAGTGCTAAGACTTTGGGAAATTACCATGCTGTCCTTGGGCTCTCTCTTTATTGCTTCTTCTCTTGCTCATTATAAAATGATTAGTTGTCTCCATTGCCCTTTTGAATTGCTGTTCTAGTGCTGCGGTTCTGTTATCCTGGTTCTGAAGACAGAGTCTTGGTTCAGGGTTAAGTTAATGTACTCATTATGGGCCCAATTGGGGACCCATTCATCACGCCTAATTCATGTCCAACACACGGGGGACCAGAGTACAAAGAGTCAGTGTGAAGCAGAGGCCCAGCGCGAAGCCAAGAGACACCAAGAAAGGTCCAGACTCGAGTCCAGAAGACAGGCCTGGGATGTTCCATAACTACAGGAGTGCTGCAGACAGTGACCCAGAACATCAGAGAGGGCCCACGACAGGGACGTCCACCTAAACAGACCCAGAGCATCCTCCTAATGTCTAGCTTAAATCCTTTCCACTTGGACTTGAGAACGAAACAACACAGCTGTTTACCAGAAGTGCGGGGTATCTTCAAACTGGTTAAGCCAATGTTTACCAAACCTTGGTCATTCCATTGCCTCCATCAATCATACATCTAAATTGGGGTCAGGATTAGCATTAGAACAGTATGTTTAGATACCATAATTTAGGTGTTTTCAACATGTCAACCAACATTTTTACTTAAATGTCACTTAATCTGCATGCTAGGCAGTAAGAGCCCTGACATGACCATTTTGCTTGACTGGCTATAGTTCCCTATTTTCCCTAATATACATTTAAAGATATATACAGCCATGACAAGTGTCCAAAACCATTCACCAAGAAGCAAGGGCTGAGTGCATTTGGGAGGTCACAGATGCCCTGTTTCTTGGTCTGGGTGGGGGTTGTTGTTGTTGTTATTGTTGTTCTATCCCTTAGTTGTGTCTGACTCTGTGTCATCCCATGGACTGTAGCACTCCAGGCTTCCCTGTCCATCACCACCTCCCAGAGCTTGCTCAAACTCATGTCCATTGAGTTGGTGATGGTTGCCATCCAACCATCTCATCCTCTGTCGTACCCTTCTCCTGCCTTCTATCTTTCACAGCATCAGGGTCTTTTCCAATGAGTTGGCTCTTTGCATTAGATGGCCAAGGTATTGGAGCTTCAGTTTCAGCCTTGGTCCTTCCAGTGAATATTCAGGGTTGATTTCCTTTAGGACTGACTCGTTGGATCTCCCTGCTGTCCAAGGGACTGTAAAGAGTCTTTCACAGCACCACAGTTCAAAAGCATCAGTTCTTTGGCGCTCAGCCTTCTTTATGGTCCAACTCTCACATCAATACATGACTACTGGAAAAACCAGTTTTGACTAGATGAACCTTTGTCAGCAAAGTGATATCTCTGCTTTTACTGGTGGAGGTTACTGAATGTATTCAGTACATGAAAATTCATCAAGCTGTACATTTAGAATAATGTGCATTTTTGTGTATATATATTTTGGTTAAAAAAACATTTAAAAATATAGGCAAAAGTTAGGAAATAAATTTTGCACACCTATGAATACAAACTCTTTATTAAAAGCTACTATAATAGAGATTGTGTGCCCACAAAGTACCTTCAATCATACATGAACCAGAATCCACGTGCATACTACACTTGGGATTCCTGGGGTCAGTCTAGAGCTATTCTAGCAAAAGATATCCATCCAAAATAAGTCCTCAAGCGAAACTAAATAAAATGAATCAACTGCACCGTGAATATATCTTCCCACATGGCCTCTTACCTTCTCTCAGCACTCGACCTGTAAGCCACTGCATTTGGAACAACTTGATATTTTTAAAGATGTGTGTGTTTGGGGGTCATTCTGCCTCTAGACCATAAACCCCATGAGAGCAGGCACAGCAGACTTTCCCCTCATACTTTGTAGAGTGCACACAGCAGGCGCTCAAACACTACCTGTTGAATTAATGGACAGATGGGAAACCTCTGATGGGTTTTACTCACTCATTCTCTCTTGCTCCACCAAGGATTACACAGTGATAGCCAACTAGTCTGACTGCTCACATGTTCTTCTGTTCAAGGCTGAAGAAGGGAGCACCGCCTTACATTCATGCAGGGTTTCTGAGCCTCAGTACACTTTCTCATCTATTTATCAAATTGCATCCTCAAAACCCAGTCTAGGGAAGGGCAGGCTTTATTAGCATCATCTGCCAGAAATGCCAAAAAAGACACAAAGAGGTGAAAGTCAGGGTTTGCCCCTTGACAGAGTCGGCACTTGAGCCAAGACGCTCCAGAATATTACACTCTTCTACCCCGTCGTCCAGCCCCCAGGCCAGCTCTCTGACAACTCACAACATCCCAACACATGTTGTTGGGGGAGGAGGGCACAAGGTGGTGAGGAGCACAGAGAAGGGAAGGCAGATGATTCAAAACAGGGCATGACCTACACCCCCGGCAAAAGGGAAGCCGGCTGACCAAAGGGTAGAATGCATGGCTCTAGTCCTGTGGCGGACACTTCTTTCACCATGTCCTAATGCCTAACGCACATAAGAATTTGCATATTCTGGGACTACACTAAAGGCAGAGAGAGAAGGAAGGAAACCTCCATCACACAGGGGAAGGTAAACGCAGTCGAGATAAAGAAGTGCTATGAATAAACCACATGCGGATCACTGAAAAGAACCACAGACACTTATTTTTAGCTCAGCACAGTGAACACAGACATCTTCCAGGCAGAGGCTGCAAACTTCTCAGCCAAAAGGGCCAAGTCAGGTGTCACAGGTGAAGGAAGAAATCTTGGGTGGGGGGTGTCTCAGGAACCTGGAGGATTCCAGGAGGCCCCTTCTGACTTGGCCAATGAACAACAGGAAAGAATGTGGGCCCGGGTTGTCAGATCTCGACTTTTTAAGGCATTCCAAACGACCGCATCGTCTTCTATCCTAACCCTTACACTTTGGTGCATTTTTTATTTTAAGACAGTGGGGGTTAAATAAAACCTACCCACGGGCTACAAGCACGAGCGCCCATCTTGCAAGCATCCTTCGTGGTGAGGCTACATCGGGGACGGTGGGAACAGGACCATGAGCCGGGAGGCGGTGCTCTATCACCAGGCCTTTCCAGCTAGGAAGGTCCCTGCATCACAGACAAGGAAACCCTGCCCCAGAGAGGCGAAGGGACGTGTGCATGACACACTGATCCTCTGTCCTAACACTGCATGACACGCCTCCCAGGCCCTACAACTTCCAGCAACCTGCACTCCCCACAAACCTTACCTCTGCGTTCATCTCTGGGCTCCCTATTTAACCAGAAGAAAATGAGCTTGAACTCCACAGATGGGACAGGCCAGCCTCAAGTCTGGCAGTTTTGGGGCGGGTATTAGGAGACTTGAGGGCTTTCAGGCTCCTGAAACACACTATTCTCAGCTCCCATCTAATGGAGGACACCTTTCTCTTATGTCCAAAAGAAGCCACTGTACAGCGAACTGGGCTAGGACCAGAGGGGAACCTCTCTGTTGACAGGCTGTAGTCCCAACCCTCGCCAGCTGGACTGGCCCTCCGGGAGGGCAGGGGCACAACTGCCCTATTTCACGAAGGCAGTTGCAGTGCTGGGCATTGTTGGAGCAGAGGGTGGGTGGAAGGGTGGGCATGTCGATGGATGCACGCATGCATGCATGCAAATAGGGATAGGAGAGAAGTGAAAGAGGGCAGGTGTGAAGAACAAGGGACTTACTGACTCTGAACTGGATAGAGACCTTTGGAACAAAGGAACTCAACCTTTGGAGTTGCCACCAACCTTCAATTCCTCATCTGGCTGCCTCTCAGCTCTTTAACTTTCATACAACTCGTTGCTTTGCTTTCCTTATTTGTAATCAGAGATGAAACAGAGATGGGACTAGTAGTCCATAACTTGCAGGACAGGGATTCAGTAAGATCATGTCTTCTCAGTATCTCCACAGCGTCAAGAGCAAGGCAAACATTCAATAAACAGAAGTCTTCCTCGTCATCAGGATCACAGTTACGATGTCTGTACCCCTTGGGTAGGGGACGTCTCCATCAATTTTTCTGCCCCATGAGCTCAACTTGTCTAGGCTTAAACCACGTGATACGTGGCCAAGGATTACAGCAAAGGATCCCCTGGGAGGAGAAACGCTTGTCATTAACATCCCTGGACACATCAGCCTGGATTAGATGCTCAGATAAGCCAGCAGTCACCTGCTTGGGACAAATCAGGGCTGAGACAGAACAAATCCATTTTGTTGCCCTCAGAGGCCCCTGGAGGGGGAGATCTCCCCCTTCCCCAAAGGCTGGAGATGCCCGTAGGGTCCTGCTCCTTGCCCATCAGGCCGGTGTCTGGACTCCTGGACTCTGATAGTAATCACACCAGCTCCCTGCTCACGATAGCACTGACGGGGTTAAGGGACACACACATACACACACCTGCCCTGTCCCTGCCACCTTCGTCAAGGCGCTAGCTTTTGATGGGGGAAGGGGCAACCCTAACCTCAGGGATCAGAATGACAGAACTCGATCAGTATCTGCGGGCAAACGGACAGTTTCTGTTGCAGGCGGAAGGAAGGAAGTGCCCGAAAGACAGTAGGACTGCGTGTTCCTGGTGACACCTCCAGCTTCATCCAGGCTCCTGGGGGCAAGTCATGGGTGAGCAGAGCGGCAGGAGGCCCGCTGACCACGAATGAAAGGCTGTCCCTCTGGCCAAGCAAACCTGTGTAGCACCCTCTTCCCCTCCTCCCCTGGCAGGGGGAGCTGAATTCAAAACACCTTCTTCCACCAACTCCACTTCCAGCAGTTCAGGTTCAATTATTCCCTAGTGTGCACGATGCACATTTCACTAACGGGTGATACCTTCTTTTTCTGGACCATAAAATCCTGTCCTTGGGACTAGGCAAATTGTGACCGAAACAATTACCTATCTGCCTCCTTAAATGAAGTCCCCAAGGTTGGGGACCTTCACAAGATGCTTAGAAGAGGGAGGCTATGGAATAGAATGATTGAGAGTACAGACTGCCGGGGTTCAAATCCCAGCTCTGTCACTGGTACTGTGACCCTTGGGAAAACTGTTTTAGGCTCCCCACATCTCAGTTTCCTCACTGTAGTGTGAGGTTTAAATGAGCTGATATTTGTGAAACACCTCAAACAGGGCCTGGTTCTATTAAGTATCATGATTGTTGGCTGCTGAAACATAATAGTACATTCCTTGAAGAAATAAAATACATAAGGAGGACTAAAACAATTCCTGGTAAGCCATAACTGCTACAGAAGCATCACTGCTATTATTATGATCACCCTCCTGAAAGTGAAAGTGGCAGTCACCCAGCTGTGTCCCATTCTTTGCCACCCCATGGACTGTAGCTCGCCATGTTCCTCTGGCCATGGGATTTCCCAGGCAAGAATACTGGAGTGAGTTGCCATTCCCTTCTTCAGGAGATCTCCCTGACCCAGGTATCGAACCTCAGCCTCCTGCTCTGCAGGCAGATTCTTTACTGTCTGAGCCTCCAGGGAAGCCCTTCTACCTGATCTCATTATTCAGGGGTCTGATTCAAGAAAAACTGTGTATCTGCTCGTTTTCTAGGGCTGGCACATTTTTATGAATCTGCAACAAGTAAGGAAGGTGACATGAAGATTTTCAGCAATGACCCAGCTGCATATAGGGTTTTTCAAAGACCTCTACAGACAAGGCACTCTGAAATCTGGACATTGAGTGGAATGAGGCAGTCCTAGGTCTGGATTCCAGTTCTGCTGCTCCGCAGCACAATCTTAGCAAGCAAGCTGCTTTTCCACTCTGAGCCCCATTTTTCCTATCAAGTAGGGGTCGCAAAGAGTCAGACACGACTGAGCGACTGAACTGAACTGAGGGACAGTAACAGTTCTGTCCCACAGAGTTGAGATGGTTCATTGAGACAGTGAGATAACACCTGCAAAGCCTTCATTATCCCCACCATGTAACTGGTACCCAGTTCAGTTCAGTAGCTCAGTTGTGTCTGACTCTTTGCAACCCCATGGACTGCAGCATGCCAGGCTTCCCTGTCAATCACCAACTCCCGGAGCTTGCTCAAATTCACGTCCAGCATGTTGGTGATGCCATCCAACCATCTCATCCTCTGTCGTCCCCTTCTCCTCCTGCCTTCAATCTTCCCCTGCATCAGGGTCTCTTCTGAGTCAGTTCTTCACATCAAGTGGCCAAAGTATTGGAGTTTCAGCTTCAGCATCAGTCCTTCCAATGAATATTCAGGACTGGTTTCCTTTAGAATGGACTGGTTGGATCTCCTTGCAGTCCAAGGGCCTCTCAAGAGTCTTCTCCAGCACCACAGTTCAAAAGCACCAATTCTTCAGCACTCAGCTTTCCTTTTAGTCCAACTCTTACACACAAACATGACTACTGGAAAACCATAGCTTTGACTAGACAGACTTTTGTTGGCTAAGTAATGTCTCTGCTTCTTAATATGCTACCTAGGTTGGTCATAGCTTTTCTTCCAAGGAGCAAGTGTCTTTTAATTTCATGGGTGCAGTCACCAACTGCAGTGATTTCGGAGCCCAAGAAAATAAAGTCTCTCACTATTTCCATTGTTTCCCCATCTAGTTGCCATGAAGTGATGAGACCAGATGCCACGATCTTAATTTTATGAATGTTGAGTTTTAAGCCAACTCTTTTACTTTCTTCTTTCCCTTTCATCAAGAGGGTCTTTAGTTCTTCTTCACTTTCTGCCACAAGGGTGGTGTCATCTGCATATCTGAGGTTACTGATATTTCTCCCAGCAATCTTGATTCCAGTTAGTGCTTCATCCAGACTGGCATTTTGCATGATGTAATCTGCATATAAGTTAAATTAGCAGAGTGACAATATACAGCCTTGTTGTCCTCCTTTCCCAATTTGGAACCAGTCTGTTGTTCCATGTCTGGTTCTAACTATTGCTTCTTGACCTGCATACAGGTTTCTCAGGAGGCAGGTCAGGTGGTCTGGTATTCCCATCTCTTTCAGAATTTTCAACAGTTTGTTGTGATCCACACTGTCAAAGGCTTTGGCGTAGTCAATAAAGCAGAAGTAGATGTTTTTCTGGAACTCTCTTGCTTTTTCTATGATCCAGTGGATGTTGGCAATTTGACCTCTGGTTCCTCTGCCTTTTCTAAATCCAGCTTGAACATCTGGAAGCTCTCCGTTCACATACTGTTGAAGACTGTACCCAGAAAACTGGTGATTTCTAGCCAGGAGACCGTAGTCTCAATTTTGTATGCAACCCTTTCTTTCTTTCATCCTGAATTACCATGTGTGTCTGAGCAATTAACAACATCATGTATGTAAAACACCTAAAGGATGCCTGGCATACAGTTGTCACTCCATAAATGTTAGTACTCCTCTCTCTCCCACATTCCATCCTGCTCCAAGGCTGACACACAGAGGAGTTGGACGCATTCTACTGCCTTGGATTACACTCAAACCCTACTTGGCTTGGAAAAATGAGTAATTGCAAAAATTTGCTTATTTTCAAACATACGAAGAGTTTCTTTTTAAGAATAATGGCTCACATTTGAGCATTTATTATGTGCCAGGCACAAACTGGCTCACACGTCTTATTACATTTCATCCTCACATAACCCCATGAGGTGGCCCCGATTTTCAGAGGAATGAAGTTAGAATAACTTGCCCAAGATCCCAGGGATGGCCCAGAACCGAGCCAGGATCTGAACCTGGCAGGAGCGGACCCAAGGGTAATTAACAGAGGCCTTTGTCCCCTACCTGTGGCTCAAATGGGAAAGAATCTGCCTGCAATGCTGGAGACCTGGGTTCAGTCCCTGGGTGGGGAACATCCTGTGGAGAAGGGAATGGCAGCCTACTCCAGTATTCTTACCTGGAGAATCCCAAGGACAGAGAAGTCTGGCAGGCTACAGTCCATGGGGTCACAAAGAGTCAGACACGACTTAGCAACCAACGCCTTTCTGTCCCTCGTACCAGGGCCTGGCACAGGTTTCCTATGACTTTTCGCCTGCTCCCACAGCCCTTCCTTTGAGCTTGGGTTTTATGAGGTTGAGTTTGTATTTACTTTTCATTTTCCTCAAAGTATTTTCTCTTTGGTTCTGGTGGATAGGGATTGCAAGCAATAGAAGTGGGAGATGCAAATGAAAAAAACGGAGGATTTATCATAAGTGACAAGTCTTAGGGCGGTGTTGACCAAGCTAGAGACCAGGCAGTCCAATTATGACGGCACCGTGCATTTTCCTCTTTTTGCACGTAGATTTATGGCCCCACTGATCATAAATAGCTCTGGGTGGGAGGACAGACACTTGCTTAAGGATATGTTGTTTCTGGGGAAATACACACACACACATACACAACGATGTCAGATATCTGCTCGAGATCAAAATAATTTCCTTTTCTATTAACAGGATGGATCAAAGTTGGACAATCCCCAGCAAAAAGGAACTTACAGTTTGGCTTCCTATTTGCAAAACAGCAAGCATCTGTCACTCAACCTTCTGGCAGGTTAAAATAAAAAGAGTTGATGAACTAGAGAGAATGTCTAAAGTGTAAGAAGACTGGAAGGAAAGTGAGTGTAAATATTACATATATATATGCGTATAATAACGTCTACCTTTATTTATCTATTTTATTTAACATTTTTCAGGATATGATTAAGCAGATGGCAGCATTTGCATCAAGATAAATATTGTTCAGTGATCCATATTTCTGTATACAAAGTGTAATGCACTGCTCAAGCAAAATAAAACTCCATTGAGAGTGTGAGAAAAACGAACCATCAATAAACTACCCTCTGTTCTCTCTGGTCTCAAAACATTTGGATAGAAAGAAAAGCTACGCCTCTGAGGCTGTTAGTACCAGAGGCGATCTGGATACAGTGAACCAATTTTTCAAAGTCACTGCCAATGTCTGAAAAAGTCCTGAGTTATCTGAGTAATGTGAAGTATGAGGAATTTCTGCCGAAAAATCAACATTTCAAAGGGGTCAGACAACACAGAAAGACCATTCTACTTTAAGTGTATGTACGTGTGTGTGCCTGTGCCTGTGTGTGTGTCAGGACAATAAAAAAGTAGGTTTCTTAAATGGTATATACTGAGTAGTAGTTTATCTAAGGACTCAAGCAATAATGTGAGGACTTCAGAGGATCACTGGAGGCAAGGGGAAAGAAAATAAACGTTCATTACATTAACACACAGCTCCTTTCATTCTCCCCCAAATTGATGCAGAACCTGTAGTGTGATCTTTCTGACACTCCCCTCGACGTTTTCCCTCCCTTTATAAGTGAGCCCATCTGTTTCTTACATTCTGAGATGACAGTAAAACCCAGAGCATACTGGAGACCCGGGGAAGGAATGAGTGCCACAGCCAGGGAACTCAGCTGCCATCCGCCCAACAACTCTAATCTGTAAGAGCTCTGGGAGAGGCTGAGAGGCAAAGCCTGCAAATCTTTCAGGGAAATGCCCGTCTCGCCACCATCCACCAGCTCTCTGGCTCTGTCTGCTTGAGAAACTGGGTGTTTCTTCTTGGCTTCTCAAAATGCACCAAAATGACAATCAGGCCCTTCCCCAAACAGAAAAAGTACAAATGCAGAAGCTCCGGAAAGGTGAGCACAAGGAAGCAGCGAAGTCTGGTTTAGAAAATAACCTGAACAGTGTCGGCTTGACACTCTTTGAGACATACCCACCACCACCACCACCACCACCACCACGCAGTGCTGAGTCTCTCTGCACCCAAAAGCACAACTGCCCACCCCACCCTCTTCAGAGCAGAGAGGAAGCATCATCTCCCGAGCATGCGCCTCACCAGCTCCGTAAAGTCACGGGGATTTTTTTTAAGTCCCACTCCCCAATCTCCCTCCGAAGCATCATGCACCAGCAGCCTCCGCGGGGTCTGCAAACAGACCACATGTTCTGAGGGCCTCAGTGGCCTGCCCAAACGGTCTGGTCCTCTCCTCCTAGGCTGCAATCTAAGCTCAGGCAAAGCCAGACTTTGGGAACAGCCTGCCCCCTTCTGGTCTCCTTGAGCTCTGTGGAAGGGCAGGGGCTGGGTGGGCACAGCTACAGGAGGATGGGCCCCCGGCTCCACCCTGCAGGTCTGCACTGTGATTACAGGATCTGATAGGGCACGGGGGTAGACTTCATTGGGGAAGGGAAGAGCAAGGACACGGACGAACAGATTAAATATCCAGTACAAATCCAGGCGCGACGGCAGTGAACAACTGCTTGGTAGACAGCCACAAAGAAGGGGGGAGGAGAGAAAAAAGGGGGACAACAAGTACAGGTGTGTCTATATCGGAATAAACGGAGACCCTTGGGAGGTGTGTGCAGGGGGACAGTCACTGAACTTGCAGATGAGAGCAGAGTTTCAGAAAAGCAAAGCACCTCAGCTGCTGGAACTGGCATTCCAACAGGAATAGAAAAGGAAAAGAGGCACGCTCCCTCCTACCTTCCCAACTGCTAACCTCAGCGCCGCCCAGCTGGAGGATGAGAGAGGAAGACACAGAACTGAACACCCAGAGAGCAGGTGTGGAGGTAGGACCCCAAATGTCAGAGACCCAGGGAGGAATCAGCCAACCAGGCTTGCTTCCCTCCCTCTACTTGTTTCAACAGGTGGTATGCGCATGGGGAAAAGCACCTCCTGAAGCCCTTCTGGACCCCAGATGCAAAGGATACAGTCAGCCCCACACTTCCATGGCTATCCTACATGTTTCCACACTGGGCTAGCAGTGCATGTCCTGAACCTCCTCTCACCCCACCTCCCCGTAGGGCTCCGACTCCAGAAAGAACTTCTAATTGCATTTCTGCCCAAACACATCACCATCCACTCCTGGAGTTCAAAGGCAGTGTCTGAGAGTACCCTTTGCTACAAATAAGAGGCATTCGGAACATTCGCCTCCCCCCCGGGACCCTCCCCCCCCCCCCCCCCCCCCCCCCCCCCAGAATGGGGAAAAGACTTCTCCCTGCTACCCGCACAGACCAGCCAGCAACGTGAAATGCCATCGCATCACGCCTTGGGCTGGCTCAGCCCACAGACACAAAGAACTGCACTCTGGCAAAGAAGGTTGCCTCTCTGCCTCCAAAGAAGTTTGGCAGATCAAAGGGCATCATGCTGTGTCTGAAGGCAGCCTTCAATGAAGGCTCCCAAAGTGACAGGTGACAGAGACATGCATTCAGTGCCTAAGAACCTGAAATTACCCCCTGGTGTCTAATGTCCCCGAGGGTTGGGAGAAGCTCCATGGGCAAGCGGCAGGGATGAAGATACAGACACATCATGAAGACACAGACACATCCCTAAGCTTGAAGACAGACACGCCCACACGGTGCTGAGACCCTGGCTCAAAGTTGGGGACTCTGACCTCTCCTGTGTGCTCTGAGTTCAGTGGGCTAAGCAAGGCGGGCCAAAGAAGGTGCGAAAGGCCTCCCGGGAGAGGTCGGGGGCAGGGTAGAAGACACCCAGATGGCCCCAGAAGATCTGCGGAAGGAACAGTTTCAGAGCCTGGATTGTTCACACCCAAGGAGGGCAAAGTAAACCCACAGAAGCCTAAGTTGAGGTGCTGTGATCTGATACGCAGCTGGTAACAGGAATGAGCCACACACGAAGACAGAGAGCTGGACACAAACGCCTAGGAGAAGGGGCCATGCCCTGATACTGGAGACAGGGCACCAGGAGAGAGCAAGGTTAGACATGGACAAGGGAGAGACAGGAGTCTCAGGCATCCAGGGACACAAAACAGGAGACTCAAAGTAAGACCCGGCACTGGAGACAGAGTCTTGACTCCGGGGCACGGGTGAGGACCTGGGACACTGATCCCAGACCTCTCTCAGGCCAGGCAAAGACAACGAGGCAGCAGACGGAGGACTGAGTGGTGTGCACCCAGCTAGGCAAAAACCAGAGATGCGCTGAGCACCACCGCCGGAACAGCGGCTGCGGATCCCGGCACGGTCTAGGCGCTCAGACCAGGGGCGAGGCAGCAACACCCACAAGCACAGAGCAAGTCGGGGCGCCCAGCTAGAGTGACGGGGACAGGCACCCAGCCAGGCTCCGGTAACCCCCAAAAGCGCCTCCTCTGGAGATAACTTCCCCAGACCCCCAGGGGGCAGTCCTCAGACTAGGGATGGGGCAGGGACCCAGCCCCGGCTTCCAGAGGAAAGAGATGTGGGGTCAGCAGGCTTGGGGAGTCCCGATCTGATGAGCGGGGTTCAAGGGCTGGGGGTGGGGGCGTGGGGTCCGGCCGCCTGCCCTCCGGTTTCCCTTCTTCCATCGCTCCCTCCAGGACGCGAGCCGAAAGGGCATCTTACCAGCGCCCGCGCGGCCAGTGACCCTCGGCTGGCCGGCTGCTGTGCGCGGGGTGCTCCGGGGCCGCCTCCCCGCGCCCGCGCCGGGGCCCCCCGTCCTCCTCCGCCGCCGCCGCCGCCGTCTCCTCCTCGGGCTGCAGCCGGCTCGGCGGGCAGGTCCCGGCGCTCGCGGCGCGGGGCCGGGGCCGGGGGCGGCTGCTCCGC
>NW_024070186.1:172603792-172609032 GCF_014754425.2 Oryx dammah | reverse complement strand
GGCGGCGGGTGCGCGCGCTCGGGCGGGGCGCGCGGGGAGGGCGGGGGCCTCGCCCGCGAGGCTCGCCCGCCCCGCAGCCCCTGCCCCGGGCCCGGGGGCGCAGGGGCTGGGGGCACGGGGCCGGGGGCGACCTGGGCCTGGGCGGAGAGGGGCGGGCCTGGGGGCGGGGCGAGGGAGGGAAAAGAAGGAGGGAGAGGAAGGGGGCGGCGGCGAGCAGAGAGGGCCCCGGGTCCCCCGGACCCCGGCGGGAGTGGGTGGGGGGAAGGGGGACAGTCCCCGCCCGCGGCCGAGGAGACGAGGCCGGAGGCAGGAAAGGAAGAGGGAGCTTGGGGTGAGGGCGGGCCCGCTCAGAATCTAGGGGAGGTCGGGAGGCTCGGGGGTCCTGAGATCCAGCCTTCCATGTGGGAAGCAAGCACGAAACAGCTGAGTGGAGCGAGCTCCCCGCCCGGAGTTTGCGGTCCAGGCGTCTTCTCTGGGCAGAGACTGCTTGGCAGGTGGAGACGCGAGAAACGTGTCAGGAGTGTCTGAGCCAGGGAAGGGGCTCACGCGGCCGATCCCTGGATCCCTAGCTTGAAGGGGAGGGGAGGAGGCTACACCGGAGTGTGCGTGACTCCTGAATCACACCCCGTCCCCTAGTGCCAAAGATGTGCTAAGTGCTTCACTGAGTCACTCCTCTGATCCTTAAGGACCAACAAGCCAGGAGACTTCCAAACCCAGTTGGCAAGCAAGTGCTTTCCTGGGGAGAGAGAGAGACTCCATGGAGTTCCTCAACCCTCAGGCTGCAAGCCCCAAAGACTGGTCCCTGCCTTCCACCAGGTCCTTCTCATCCACCCTGAAGCTCGCCTTCCTGACTGCCCAAGGCTCACCTCCTGAGAGAACAAGTGGGTCTTACCTCGCAAAGTCAAGTTCTTTCCCATCAAGGCTGGACTGTCCTGGTGACCTTGAGCCAGGAACTCCTCCCTGGGCCTGAGCGTCCTCCTCTGTCAATGAGGGTTTAGGCTCACAGATCCCAGTGGGCTCAAGTTTCATTGTCAGCCAACTCTGACTCAGTCTTTCCAGTCTTTCTCTCTGGTGTCCTCTTGCCCAGCAGCCCTGAGCCCATGGTGAGACCATAGTAGGAGTGGGTGTCCCAGATAAGACTCAGCACTATCCAAAAACCATAGCAGATCAAACCCCCAGCTTGTGAATTGGGGACTCAGGGTGAAGGCTTTGCATCTCATCCACTGTGTTCTACAACCTGATCCTAACTTTAAAGGGAAGAAAGTGAAAGAATAATGAGAAGGAGCAGGAAAGAGATTGTTTCACTTGCTCAACAACAGTCTACGAACATCAAGGCAAAGTGCAGGAATCCAAAGGTGAGTGAGGCTTAACCTCCCCTTCAGCAAGCCTGGAGTCTCGAGGGGCCAGATGTGCATGCTGGTCACTAACTAACAGTGAGGTCAATGTTGCTTTGGAGTCGTGCACGAAGTGCTCTGGGTTCATGAGCGTGCAGTGGGGGTGGCCACTGAGAAGGTGCTTTCTGGATCCATGTAACAAGACAACCCATTTCCCTGAACTGGCAGTGTAAAATGCCAACTAGGGAGATCTAAACTCCAGACGAGGCTCAGCTTTCAGACTATCCAAGCCTGGCTGGGCATGTGGCCAAGCATAGAGGCCGCCCCCCTTGGGCTCAGCCCATCTAACCAGGGGTGAGATAGAACGGAGGCAAGCTCCTATGGTCACACAAGTCTTGGCCATCTATTTATCACCTAGGACTATTTTGGTTACAAGTAATACAACATTTATTATGTCTTTAAAAATAGAGTTTACTGCATCACATAACCAAATGTTCCAGAGAAAAGACATCAGGTGAGGTTTGATCCAGCAACTCAGAACTATGTCCTGGGACTGCTTTTCTTTCCGTCTCTCCTCTCTGCCTTTCATGAGTCCAGCTTCATCCTGAGTTTCTCTCTTCATGTCACAGCCTGGCATCAGTTGCTCAGACTAATTGTATCTTTTGTTCATTTCTAGCCCAAGAGAAGGAAGGTCAGGATTTCCCAGCATTCTCCTCAAAGGTCCAGATATTCTTTCTGATTGAGCCAGCTTCGGGTCCCAGGTCACCCCTAAACCAAGCACTGTGGCCAGAAAGATAGAATGTGCTCATCAGCTTGGCCAAGGTCCCATACACCTCCTCTGGCACTGGGGCAAAGCCAGCTTCCCTCCAACCACCCTATAGAATCTATAGGGATCAAGGTCTTATGGGAAGGTGGGAATAGGTGCAAGGAAGGTTGCTTCTACTCTATGAAGTCACTGTGATGCTTACCTGACTTGGACGGGCCAAGTCCTTTCCCAAGACTTCAGTTTCTTTAAAGCCAAGTGAAGAGTTCAATGAGATGGTCCCCAAGATCATCATGCCATGTCCCTAGAACTCTTGCTTAGTATCTAAAGAGAGCTTCCCAACCCAGCCAGGACTGCCCTGGAGACACTTGACATCCCTGCCCTCTAGCCCATCTTTGCTTCAGTGGTTCTGCTGCGTTTCTCCTCTAGGCAGCAGTGATGTTATCTGCTTCCTCCACGTGGCACAGTTTAACCAAAGGACTGTTTAACCACAGTCCTTTGGGGCCCACACTCTTGTTCAGCTCCCTCGAGAGCCACAGGCTGGAGTGAGGTTAAGGATCCAGCCCCCTGGGTCCCTGGAGAAAGAGAGAGTTCTTTGTTTATCTCAACTCATAAAATGCCGCCCCAAAAAGAGGTTTAAAAGCTCCAGCAGGTTATGGATGCCATAAACAGCTTATGTGCGGTTTTTAGGATGAAAAATCACCTGAGATAGAGGGAATGGGAAAGCGGGATCCTAGGGACTATCTTCCTGTCCTGAGACAGATCAAAACAGCAGAACCTCAAGCATCTTTGTGGGGCCCAGGTAATGCCTAAGCGTCTGGCAGCAGCAGACTTTCACAACAGCAGCAAGTTTCTTGAGAATTTTAAAAGCTCATTCAGTCATTCAACACAGATGTATTGGACCCTGTTCTGTGCTAGGCATCATGCTGGGCAAGTGTGATATAGAAATGTGGAAGATTCCCTAAGGAATTTTTCTTTTTAAGTGTGCTTCCTACGCTTGCATTAACTGAGAGCCAGAGCTCTGAAGAAGTTCTAGCTGATTTGTGGGATACCTTTCCCTACCCCATCCCTGAATCTTGTTTTATCACCACTTTTCAGTGAGGGGAGAGTAAATCGGTGAATCAGTAGTTCTGAGATCCTGGTTTTCCCAGCACGAGGCTAGGGGATGAGATGGAAACCGGGGGCGGGGGCAGAGTTGGGGGAGTCTTTACCCTCAAGGGGCTGTCAAACAGATTGCCAGCTGTGCCGCTTTTCAACTGAGACTTTCGGCATCAGTTGTTTTGCTCCTTTATGCCTCAGTTTTTCATCTGTAAAATGAGTGCATCTGTATTCACTCAGCCCTGTCCAGCTCTTTGCAATCACATGGACTGTAGTCTACCAGCTTCCTCTGTCCATTGAATTTTCCAGGCAAGAATGCTGGAGTGGGTTGCCATATCCTACTCCAGGGGGGTCTTCCCAACCCAGGGATCAAATGTGAGTCTCCTGCATTGGCAAATGGATTCTTTGCCACTACACTACCTGGGAAGCTCTGTGAAATGGATGGGGTGGGATGATAATAGGGCTTTGCTCATAGATTTCTTATAAGGATTAAATGAGATAACGCATATAAAGATTTTTTTCTATAGAGATTGGCACACAGTAAGTGCTCATTAAAGGTAAGATATTATTCCTTTCATTTGTAACAGTAGGGCAGTGTCTAAAGATATCAGAGGGAAAAAAGAGTAGTCAGGGAAAGCAGCCTGGAAGAAGTGGCACTCAACCTAGTCCTTGATTTGCATGGAGGATTGCCAAGCACCCCAAGGTTAGGGAACTGGTCTCATTCATCTCTGCTGTCTCTGGCACTTTCCATAATGCAGGGTAGAGTCAACTTTGGTTGAACAATGAACACCAATAACAGTCATGCTGCTGGAATGAGCCTGGGATGTTCCTCCAGCAGCAAGACAGCTGCTGAGTGGAGCCTGATACCTGAAGTTCACAGACCCCATCACAGCAACTTTTTAGCTGTATGAGTTTAAACAAGTTGTTTAGTGTTACCAAGCCTCAGCATTTCCATTTGTAAAAGGTGAAGAAGACTAATACCCATGTCTTAAGGCTACTGGGTGGCGCAGTGGTAAAGAATCTGGCTGGATTGCAGGAGACACAAGAGACTCAGGTTTCATCCCTGGGTCAGGAAGATCCCCTGGAGAAGGAAATGGAAACCCACCCCAGTATTGTTGCCTGGGAAATCCTATGGACAGAGGAGCCTGGCACACTATGGTCCAAGTGTTGCAAAGAGTCAGACATGACCAAGCACACACACACACAAAGGCTACTAGAGGGCAGAGGCAGGGGAGTGGCATAATACACTCCCTATAAGATATTGGTACTGACCACTGGCAGAATTGAAGGAATGTTAACAGGCTGGTCTATAAAGGAGATGCCCTCCCTTTCTCTGGTAGTTCTGACGGAAGGTACCTGAGACTAGGGATTGACATGCCTTCTTCTAAATTTAAATAAACTTCAGCTGAATAATAAAGTCAAATACATAATTTTTATTCTTTGAAATCTTAATCATGTCCCTGTTTCTTTTTGGTTTATTGCAGAGTTTATTTTGTTTACCCAAACTCTACAAATTGACTCCGACTTTGCTCTTAAAAAATTTAAAACTTCCCCTTAGGTTTCACTTCTGCTTCAGACAGAAATCATAAACAAGGGTCACCTGTTCTTGAATGTCAGTTAGAGAGTTATGCATGAAACATCCATCCATCGTCCCGCCCCCAAGAATTCCTGACTCTCCAACAAGCACGTGCAAGCACCAGGGTTCCTGGGCACGTGGAGGTCAGAAGAGCCAGGATGCTGAAATCCCCTGCCCCAGGGCTCCCCAAAACACATGAGGACATGGACACCCATCACCCTCAACCCCACCCAAGAGAAGGAAACGGCCTTTGATCAGACCACAGGCTGACGCAGGTGACATGCCCCGCTAGACGCCCAGCTGTGCTTCTGAAACCTGCGGCTTTTCCGGAGAACCGTCTGCCCACTGTATCAGCAGAGGGAGCTCTAGGCAGCATATAACTTTCCTCTGACCGTGTAATACTTGCCTGCAGGTGAGATTTGCAGGAGACAACTAGAATAAGTGGGGGTCCTAACAGGAGACAACTAGA
>NW_024070186.1:172455125-172603782 GCF_014754425.2 Oryx dammah | reverse complement strand
AGTGGGGGTCCTAACAGGAGACAACTAGAATAAGTGGGGGTCCTAACTGGGGCTGGTATCTGTCCTGTGTAGAAGAAAACCCCGCCGATTTGCCAGGGTAGCATGGGGGTCGGGGTTGGGGGGTTGGTCAGGACTGGAGAGTGGTCTGAGAGAGGAAGGAAAGGATGGGTGACAATCAGCCACCACCACCACTGCTTAGGGGATTATCTGACCTTGTTCTGTACCAGCCCTTTGATCCACCCCCCCAGTCTTCTCATAGCCTTTGTTCAGTACTGTGCTGGGAGGGATTGGGGGCAGGAGGAGAAGGGGACGACAGAGGATGAGGTGGCTGGATGGCATCACTGACTCGATGGACGTGAGTCTGAGTGAACTCCGGGAGTTGGTGATGGACAGGGAGGCCTGGCGTGCTGCGATTCATGGGGTTGCAGAGTCGGACACGACTGAGAGACTGAACTGAACTGAACTGAGCCTCTCATTTATGTGATGGTTGAAAAGGGTCCAAGTCTCAAACTAGCTTGGCGGACTTTTTCTCTTCAACATAAATGTATACCATGTGTATTGCATGCGTGCTAAGTTGCTTCAGTTACATCTGATTCTTTGCGATCCCTCAGACTGTAACCCTCCAGGCTCCTCTGTCCATGGATTCTCCAGACAACAATACTGAAGTGGGTTTCCTTTTCCTTCTCCATTATTGTGTGTATTAGTGGTGCACGACCTGGTCCCTGGGGCTATAGGCTTAGAACTGTGTGAGGACAGCAGTGATGATAGTGGATGATGATATGATGACTGTGATGGTGAGAGTTAGACATTTACGGAGCACTTATCATGTGCCAAGCCCTGTTCGGAGAGTGTTAACAGTAGTAATCACCAAATATTTATCAAGAACCTGTGATACCCAGGATGGTGCTCATGCAGGGGGCGTTCAGTGATGAATAAAACATGGAAGGTCCCTGCCCTCCTGGAGACTGCATTCTAAATTCTATGATTATACATGCAACCAAGATGAGCAAATAAATATGTGAACAAGTACTATCAGAGAGTGAAGAGTGAAGAAAAGTGTAAGGGGCTGTCTATTAGAATGACCAGGATAGGGCAAGTTTCAACAGACTGGTCAAGAGGACCTCACTGACAGGGTTCCACTGGAGTGTTTCAAGAACTGTCTCATGAAATCCAGCTTTTAGGGAATCTGATTTCTTTAAAGCTCCCTCATCTGTCGACTGAATAAATAAAGGTTAGATCTGTTTTTATCAAATGTGTATATATGCTCTTGTAACGTATAAGTGAAAAATGCTACCTAATTCATGGAAGTTCTTTTGTCGTTTTGGATTTTTTCAAACAACGATTAGTGAAAGCTCAACAATTTTCTTGGGTATGATGAGAATATAGAATGAGTTAGCGAAAAGTCCATTAATAAAGTAAACAGTTAAAGGGATACCATCTTACAAAAAAAAAAAAAAAAGGTTTGAAGACAACTCATTTGAAAAGACCCTGATGCTGGGAAAGATTGAAGGCAGGAGGAGAAAGGGACAACCGAGGATGAGATAGTTGGATGGCATCACCGACTCGATGGACATGAGTTTGAATAAGCTCTGGGAGTTGATGATGGACAGGGAGGCCTGGTGTGCTGCAGTCCACACGGTTGCAAAGAGTCAGACACAACTGAGCAATTGAACTGAACTGGTGTATTTTATCTCAGACATTTTCTTGTCCAAATTCTCTTGTGTTTTATCAACTTTACCCCTCTCAGAAGTTCAGTGTGTTGCCAGTGTTTCTGTCTAGTCCATGCGTCTTTAAGTTGTAGCTTCAGCCTTGTACCCCAAACTCGTTTCCATCTTGTTTGCAGCCTCTGTTTTTCATCCTCATCTCAATTCACCTTGTACCTGTTGTTATTCCTCAGTGTAGCTGAAGTCCCTTTTGTTTGTATACCTCAGGAATCCATTTCAAAAAGACTCAAGGGAAAAGTGGATATGCTTGAGTCTGCAAGCTGCCTGCCAGATACCTGTTCTTCTCTTCTTGTTTGATAAAATGTCCTGATTTATTTAGGGTGATGATATGCCCAAGCAGAAAACAATGGTCCCCAACTTTCCTTGTAGTTTGAGGTGATCAAAGAAAGAGCAATAGATGTCTTTGTGGAGCTTCCAAGATATCTTTTGGGAAAGGGTGCTAAATCAGTTAGTGAGTGCCCTCTAGTCCCTTTCTATTTCCATTCTTTCTGGAATGTAGAAACAATAGCTGGAACTCCAGCAGCTATGTTAGGACCATGAGGATAGACATCATTACTCAGAAGTAATGAGTCAGAAGGAGAGAATCAGCCTAGGTCCCTGATGCCTTTGTGATCTACTGCATATGGCCCACCCTTGCTCCTTGTTTCAGACCTGAGAATGAACACTCAGGTGGTTGAAGCCACGCAAACTGGGCTTCTGTTTCTACAGTTGGTACACTGAGATATGGGATGGAATCGAACAACCTAACTAAAAGAAGGTTACGGATAAAGCTATGCCTTGGGAAGAGCTGGAACCAGAGATGTGAACACACAGGTCTGTCCAAACATCTGTCTCTGCTCCTCTTTGAAAGCTTGGTTAGTTCTCTCTCATGGCGAAGTGATGCCCTCCATGTTTAAGAAACACAGCTGCCCAGCTCTTGGGTGTCACGTCCCACGGCCGTCATAAAGGGACAGGTTCTTCCTCTACAACCATGCCTCAGGTGGGCCCTTGAGGCTGCTCTGTCCCTCCACGTATTGCTAGTCCAGTTACTCTCCCATGCCCTTCCGTCTCTAACACCCTTCTCTCTCCCTCGCCTGCCTGAGGACCTGCTTCGTAGTTAACTGAAGAAGGAGAAAGCCAGCAGCTTTCCTACAAGCTCCTTCTGCCTCATTTCCACACTCCCTGGCATGTGCATTGACTAAGGTATTTTTCATTGGGGTATAACTGCCTTATAATAATGTGTTAGTTTCTGTTACACAATGAAGTAAGTCAACTATATGTATATATATATAACCCTCCCTCTTGGGTCTCCATTCCACCCTCCTCATCACTCCCGTCTGGGTCATCAGAGCACTGAGCTGAGCTCCCGCAGGTCCCCATAGCTATCCGTTTCACACGTGGCAGTGTATGTATGTCAGTCCTAATCTCCCAGCTCATCCCACCTTCCCCGCCCCCCTCCATGTCCACACGCTGTTCTCTACATCTTCATTCCTCTTCCTGCTCTGCAAATAGGTTCATCTATACCTTTCTTTTGAAGACTTCACATATATGCATAAATATGCAATATTTGTTTTTCTCTTTCTGACTCACTGCACTCTGTATGACAAGACTCTAGGTCCCTCCACATCTCGACAAATGACCCAATTTCATTGCTTTTTATGGCTGAGTAATATCCCTTTGTATATATGTGCTGCATTTTCTCTATCCATTCATCTGTCAGTGGACATCTAGGTTGCTCCCACGTCCTGGCTATTGTAAATAGTGCTGCAATGAACACTGGGGTACATAATTCAAAAAGACACATACCGCAGTGTTCACTGCATCCACTATGTTTTGGTGGACATGCTAGCCAGGCTCCTGCATGAAGCCCACCCTCATTTGCCCATGAGACCCCACTGTTTCTCTTGGTTTTTGCACATCACTCCACCACGTCCCTCTCTCACCTCCCCACTCTCTACAGTAGCATGCTTTTCAGGATTCAAACTTACTGCTACTTCTCTGGTCAAAAACAAAGTCCTCTCTTGGTCCTGCTTCCTCATGTTTCTCTTCCCTTTGCAGCAGAAGTCCTCAGAAGAGTTACCTAACTCCTTGTCTCCAGTACGCACTTCCCTACTTTCTCCTAAACAAGGTTCTTGCTCCCTGTCCTCCCCCTGGGCTTCACACACACAACGAAACTGCTCTCAAGCCCATCATCTCTCACCTTGAGCAGCAGCTCCCCTCCCTGTCACTCACGCTTCTCCATTACCCTGGCTTCCTTGCTGTCTCTGAAACACACCAGTCAGGCCTTTCTCATGACACTGTTCTGGTTATTCATTCTGTATAGAAAATTCTTCACCAGTTACAACCCTGCATGGGATCTCTGCACACCTCCCTCCTTCACCCTGTTCACGCTTGTACACCAATGTCAGCTCATTTATGCCTTTCTTGACTATCCTAGTGAAACTGCAGTCAACGCTCCTTATCACCTTTACTGTAGCACTGATTTCCTTTTGTATAAAAATCATTTATGGAACTTCCCTAGTGGTCCAGTGGCTAAGACTCCAGGCTCCCAATGCAGAGGGCCCAGGTTCAATCCCTGGTCAGGGAACTAGACCCCACCTGCTACAACTAAGAGTTCACATACTGCAGTAAGACCAGGGACAACCAAATAAATAAATAACTATTATTTTATAAAAAAGAAAAAATCATTTATTACAGTTTTTTCTTTATGACCATCTCACCCCATAGATTATAAGCCCCATGAGGGCAGGTATGATCAGTTTTATTCACTACTCTACTTCCAGCACTAAATCCTTGGCACATAGTAGGTGTTGAACTATATTTTAGATAAATCAATGAATTAATCACAGTTTTAGACATAATCCAAAAACATCTCAACAAGGGTGCTGAGTCCTGGATTGAGCCTGGCACTAGCTGGGACCCACTGGATTTAGTTACAAGAGTAGGGTCCCCTAAGAAGATGGAGAACTTGCAGTAGTGTAATGAGATCATTTGCAAGAGTGGAAAGTCAACCATGCCACAGATGTCAGATGCAGGGTATTATTTGAGGACAAGACTGTATCCAAACCATCCCAGTTTGGACCCTGAATCTGCTCCTTTTATCTTCCCTCTGAAGCTGTGCAAAGTTGTTTCACATCCTTCTTAGCGTCCTCCGAGGGTTGCCTGGAGCTTAAATGAATGAGTTACGGTTAAAATGCACTTGAACCTGTGCCAAACACAAAGTAAAACCAAGTTCAAAAACTGAAAACTATTAGAAAAATAATCAGAACTTGATTAAAAAAATACATATGTTTTTGAAGAAATCAATGCTCTTCTTTTTCTTTACCATATAAAGAAAAAATAGAAATAAAAATATATAAGGACAGGAGAAATGCAACCTAAAAACTCAATAGATATGTACAGAAACAGACTTATATTAACGAAAGTATTGTTTTCTAGTACCCATGATATCTGAATATAAAGTCTCAACAAATGAAATAAAAAGATTTTATTCAAGCCAAATTCTCTCTGATAATAATTCAATAATATTAGAAATTCATTTCTTAGAACTTAAAAATTGAGAAACACAATCTTAGACAACAAAATTCAATCTTTTTTAAAGCAATAAATAAAGCAACAGTTTATAACAGTCTATGAAATACAATAAAAGCTGTAGTCAGAGAAAAATTAATAAACTTCAATGCCTTACTGTAAAGAATAACTAATAAAACAATAAGAGAACTTGTTATAAACCTCAAGATGTTAGAATAAGAACAAAACACAATAAAACATTCTGAACAGCAAATTAATAATTATAAAATCTGATGTAATAGAACAGAAGGCACGAACAGCATAAAAGAAAACAAGCTCAAAAGCTCATTTTTGAAATACCATATTGGGTGAAAGGAATCAAAAGGCACAAATTTCCAGTTGTAAAATAGTAAGTCTGGGGAATGTATTTTGAAGTATGGTGACTATAATTAATAATACTGTATTATATATTTGAAAGCTGTTAATTCAGATCTTAAAAATCTTCATTCAGAAGAAACAATTATGACTATGTATGATGATGGTTGGATGTGAGAGTTGGACTTTAAAGATAGCTGAGCACCGAAGAATTGATGCTTTTGAGCTGTAGTGTTAGAGAAGACTCTTGAGAGTCCCTTGGACTGCAAGGAGACCCAACCAGTCCATCCTAAAGGAAATCAGTTCTGAATATTCATTGAAAGGACTGATGCTAACGATGAAGCTCCAATACTTTGGCGACCTCATGCGAAGAGTTGACTCATTGGAAAAGACCCTGATGCTGGGAAAGATTGAAGGCAGGAGGAGAAGGGGACGACAGAGGATGAGATGGTTGGACGTGAGTTTGAGCAAACTCTGGGAGCTGGTGATGGACAAGGAAGACTGGCATGCTGAAGTCCATGGGGTTGCAGAGAGTCAGACAGGACTGAGTGACTGAATTGAACTGACTGATTGTGATGGATCATTAGACTCACAGTGATCATTTTGCAATACACAAATATCAAATCTTATCTTGTACACCTGAAACTAATGCTATACATATAATGCTATACATCAATTATATATCAATTAAAAAATTTTAATTGGAAAAATGAAAATACCAGATTAAACCCCCACATAAGTCTGACTCGGAAAGACAGTTTGGTCATATGAAATGGCTACTTTTTTGAAAAATATATATATAAAATGACTCTGGAAAAGGTAGAACATTTGAAGGAACCAATTACTTAAAAGAGATGAAAAGTTTAGCATTCTAAAAGAGCTGTAGATCAGAGAGGGTCTTAGCTGAGTTCTATATAATGTCATATGAAAAGCAAATTGCTCCAATTACCTTCTATTGAAGTATAATTGACTTAAAATATTATATTAGTTTCAGGTGTATGAGATAGTGATTTGATGTTTTATGCGTTCCAGAGTGATCATCATGGTAAGTCCAGTTAATATCAGTCACCATACATATTGATTACATTTTTGTGCTGTCCATTCTATCCTGTGACTTATTTATTTGCATGTTTGTTTTCAGTTTTTTTTATTTCTTTAAGTACAGTTGATTTACAATGTTGTGTTAATTTCAGGTATATAGTAAAATGATTCAGCTATGCACACATATATATTAATTTTTTCAGATTCCTTTTCCCAAAATACTGAGTATTGTTCTCTGTACTATTTAGCAGGTCTTTGTTGATTATGTATTTTTTAGTTTTATATGTAGTAGTGTGTGTATGTTAATCCCAAACTCCTAATTTCTCTCTCCCCATTCCCTCTTTTCCCTTTGGTAATGTTAAATTTGTTTTCTATGTCTGTGAGTCTATTTCTGTTTTGTGTATAAGTACATTTGTATCATTTTTTTTAGATTCCACATGTAAATAATATCCTATGATATTCATCTTTCTGTATCTGACTTACTTCACTTAGAATGATAATTTCTAGGATGAGTAATATTCCATTGTACCAATATATTCATTCATCTGTCAATAGACATTTAAGTTGCTTCCACGTCTTGGCTATTGTAAATCTTGCTGCAGTAAACACTGGCGTGCACGTATCTTTTCAAATTATGATTTTCTCCAGATGCATGCTTAGGAGTTGGGATTGCAGGGTCACAGGGTACCTCTATTTTTACTTTTTAAAGGAACCCCTCGACTGTTCTCCATAATGGCTATACCAATTTACATTCCCACCAACAGTGTAGGCGTGTTCCTTTTTCTGCAAACCCTTTCCAGCATTTATTTTTTGTAAACTTTTGATTAAGGCCATTCTGACTGGTGTGAAGTGATACCTTGTTGCGGTTTTGATTTACTTTTCTCTAATAATTACAGATGTGGATCTT
Organism: Oryx dammah; assembly: GCF_014754425.2. Lineage (NCBI taxonomy): Eukaryota > Metazoa > Chordata > Mammalia > Artiodactyla > Bovidae > Oryx > Oryx dammah. Next base: position 172,596,246 of record NW_024070186.1, on the reverse strand, counting down.
TGTCTTTTGACCATCTGTATGTCCTATTTGGAGAAATGTCTATTTAGCTCTTCTACCCATTAAAAATTTTTTTTTTTTTATTGAGCTGTATGATCTGTTTATATGTTTTGGAGATTAATCCCCTGTCGGTTACATCATTTGCAAGTATTTTCTCCCATTTTGTAGGTTGTCTTTTCATTTTGTTTATGGTTTCCTTTGCTGTGTAGAAGTTTTCAAGTTTAATTAGGTCCCATTTGTTTATTTTTGCTTATATTTTATATTTCCATTACTCTAGGAGACAGATCAAAAAGATACTGCTGTGATTTATGTCAGACTGTTCTGCCTGTGTTTTCCTCTAGGAGCTTCATAGTATCTGGTCTTCCATTTAGGCCTTTAATCTATTTTGAGTTTACTTTCGTGTATGGTGTTAGAGAATGTTCTAATTTCATTATTTTACAGGTAGCTTATTTATTTTTTAACTGGAAGTCTGTGACTCTTAATCTTCCTCCTCTATTTTGCTCATCCCCACCGCCCCTCGCCCCAGCAGCCAACAATTTGTTCCCTGTATCTGTGAATCTGTCTCTGTTTTGTTCTGCTTGTTTATTGGCTTTGTTTTGAAAATTCCACATATAAATAAAATCATACAGTATTCATCTTTTTCTGTCTGATTTATTTAACTTAGCACTTTAGCCTCTAGATCTATTTGGGATGTTGCAATTGGCAAGAATTCATTCTTTGCTATGTTAGAGCGTTATTCCATTGTGTGTGTGTCTGTGTGTCTATACACACATACACATGTGCAATTTTCCTTCTTTGTCTGTCAGTGGACACTTCTGTTGCTTCCATGTCTTGGATATTGTAAATAAGGCCGTGATAAACTTTGGTGTGCACACTTCTTTCTGAATCAATGTTTTTGTTTTCTTCAGGTAAATACCCAGACAGGTATTCAGTTCAGTTCAGTTCAGTATAGCCCTTCTTTTACTGTTTGGTAAAGTTTACCTGTGAAGACATCTGGTCCTGGTTTTTGTTTTGGGGGAGATTTTTTTTTAATTACTGATTTGATTCCATTCTGAGTAATTGATCTGTTTATATTTTCTATTTCTTCCTGATTCTAGGGAGATGATATGTTTCCAGGAATTCATCCATTTCTTTTAGGTTGCTCATTTTACTGGTATATAATTGTTCACAATATTCTCTTGTGATCCTTTGAATTTCTGTGGCATTGGTTATAACTTCTCTTTGATTTCTGATTTTATTTAATTGGGTCCTCTATTTTTTACTTGATGAATCTGGCTAAAAGTTTATCCATTAAGAAAAATCTTCAAAGAACCACTTCTTAGTTTCATTGTTTTTTTTTTTTTCTATTGTATTCTTTTAGCCTCTGTTTCTTTGATTTCTGCTCTTATCTTTATTATATATTTCCTTCAATTAACTTTGGGTTTCGCTTGTTCTTTTTTTCTAGTTCCTTTAGGTGTAAGGTTATATTGTTTGTTTGATGTTTTTCCTGTTTCCTGAGCTGTTTTATAGATTTTGGAGTGTTCTGTTTCTATTAACATTTGCCTCCATATAATATTTTCTGATTTCTTGCTTGATTTCTTCAGTGACCCATTTGTTGTTTAGCAGTATATTGTTTAGCCTCCACAAGTTTGTGTATTTTTCTGAGGGTTTTTTCTTGTAGTTGATTTCATCTCATACTGTTGTGGTTGAATAAGATGCATGGTATGATTTCAGTGTGTTTAAATTTATTGAAACTTGTTTTGTGGCTTAGCCTATGTTCTTTTCTGGAGAATGTTCCATGTGTACTTGAAAAGAATGTGTATTCTACTGTTTGGGGTTGGAATGTTCTGTATGTAGCTGCTAAGTTCATCAGGTGTAAGGTGTCATTTGAGGCCAGTGTTTTTTCATTGATTTCTTGTCTGGATGATCTGTGCATGAGTGTAAATGGGGTATTAAAGTGCCCTAGTATTATTGTATTACTGCCAGTTTTTCCTGTTAGGTTTTTTGATATTAATATTTTTGATGTTTATTTAGATGTGCTTGTGTTGGATGCATATATATTTGTAGCTGTTACATCTTTTGATGGATTTTCTGTATCATTATGTAATGCCCTTATTTGCCTGTGTTACAGTCTTTGTTTTAAAGTTTATTTTGCATGATGTAAGCATTATTTGCTACCTCAGCTTTCTTTTTTTTCCCATTTACATGAAATACCTTTTTCTATCCCCTCACTTTCAGTTTGTGCCTTTAGATCTGAAGTGTGTCTCTTGTAGACATCATAAATATCTATATATCTATATGATATATATGTACATCTCTTTATAAATCCACTCGGCCAATCTGTGTCTTTTGGTTGAAGCAGTTAGTTCATTTACATTTAAGGAGATTATTGGTACTGGACACATCTCCTAATTGAATGAGTGCATTATTCTACTTAATAAATGTTATGTAATTTTTTAAAAAATGTAATTATTGGTGGGTATGTTCTTATTGCCATTTTGTTCATTGTTTTCGGGTTGCTTTGTAGCACAATTTTGTTCCTGTCTTCTTTTGTCTCTTCCCTCATGGTTCAGTGATTGCCTATATATGTTATGTTTTGGATTTTTTTTTTTCAGATTTTTGGCTTGTGGTTACCATGAGGTTTCTATGTAACTATATGGGGTTTTAAGTTGATGATCTCTTAAGTTTCAGTGTCTTCTAACAACTCTGACTTGTTGTTCCCCCACTCAGCGCTTAATGTTTTTGACATTCTACTTTACATCTTTTTGTTCCGTGTATCCCTTAACTACTTATTGTAAATGTAAATGACTTTACTACTTTTATCTTTTAACCTTTCTACTAGCTTTATAAGTAGTTGGTCCACTAGCTTTACGATATGCTTGCCATTATGACTGAGATTTGTCCTTTTGTAATTTTCATATTTCTAGTCATGGTCTCTTCCTTTCCTTTTAGAGAAGTCCCTTTAACAATTCTTTAAAGCCAAGTTAGTGGTGCTGAACTGAAAGCTTCTGGTTGTCTGTAACACTCTTTATCTCTCCTTCAAATCTGAATGATAGCCTTGCTGGGTAGAGTATTCTTGGTTTTAGGGTTTTTTTTTTCCTTTCATCACTTTGACTATCTTGTGTCTCTCCCTTTTACCATGCAAGATTTCTATTAAAAAGTCAACTGATAGTCTTATGGGAGTTCCCTTGTATCTAACTATTTGCTTTTCTCTTGCTGCCTTTGAGATTCTCCTTTCATTTTTTAAATTTTTGCTAAGTATTATGTATCTTGGCATAGACCTCTTTGGATTCATCTTGTATGGAATTTTCTGTGCTTCCTGCACCTGAATGCTTATTTTTCTCCCCCCAGGTTAGGGAGATTTTTCAGCCTTTATTTCTTCAAATAAATCACCTTCCCCTTCTCTATTTTTCTTCTCCTTTTGGTCCCCTTTAATTCAAATGTCAATATGCTTGATGTTATCACAGAGGTCTCTCAATCTGTCCTCATTTTTTCCAGAATTTTTTCTATTTTTTCTATTTGGCTTGGGTTTCAGATTTCCACTACTCTGTCTTCCAATTCATTGATCTATTCTTCTGTGCCATCTACTTTACTGTGGATTTTGTCTAGTGCTGTCTTTAAAAAAATCGTTTTAGTTATTGCAGTCCTTAGCTCTGTTTAGGTCTTCTCTCTATTTTCTGACTCTTTTAAACTTCTTATTATGTTCATCAGTTCTTTTCCTAAGTTTATTGAGCATCTTTTAAATCATTACCTTGAGCTTTTTATCAGTCTGTTTATTTATTCTTCCTTAGTTCTTCTTCTGGAGTTCTATCTTTTTTTCTTTATTTGAAACATATGCTTCAGTCTCCTAGTTTTACCTAATTTACTGTATTTATGTCTACATAGTAGGTAGGGCTTCCCAGATGGCTTAGTGCAGGCAACATAAGAGACGCCAGTTGGATTCCTGGGTTGGGAAGATCCCCTGGAGGAGGGCATAGCAACCCACTCTAGTATTCTTGCCTGGAGAATGCCATGGACAGAGGAGGCTGGCAGTTGATAGTCCACAGGATTGCAAAGAGTCGGACACAATTGAAGAGACTTAACATGCCAGAGGTAGGTTAGTTAAATTTCCAGGTCTTGGAGAAGTGGCCTTATATAAGATTCATCCTCAATCCCAACAACATACTTCCCTCTGGACGCAAAAGCTATACATTCTAGGGTTGCCCATTACACAGCCGGAATGTTTCCTTTTGCTGTGCGAGTGCTGACTTCTGCTGGCACACTGGTGGGTGGGGCTGGCCCCGGCCCAGTTGGCAGTCAGATCCTGCCTCATACAGAGGTTGCTGATCTGCTGTTGTGTTCTGCTGGGTCCTAGGGTAGCTGCCTTTGGGGTCAACAGCAGCTGGTGCTGGTGCCAGAATTCTTGTGAGTAGGGCTGTGTCCAATGGCAGATGGCTACAGGGCCGGGAGGGTCTGGGGCTGGTGTTGACCACTGGTTTGCAAGGCCAGATTCCCAGAGCAGCTAGCTGGTGCCCAGTCGCTGGTGCTCCAATATTAGTCAAATAATTGCAAATCACAGACAGTGATTTTGAGACTTGACCAAATGACAGACTCACCTGGCTTATTTTTTAAAACTCAGTTCAGTTCGGTGCAGTTCAGTCACTCAGTCATGTCCAACTCTTTGCTACCCCATGGAGTGCAGCACACCAGGCTTCCCTATCCATCACCAACTTCCAAAGGCTTGCTCAAACTCATGTCCGTCGAGTCAGTGATACCATCCAATCATCTCATCTTCTGTCGTCCCCTTCTCCTCCTGCCTTCAATCTTTCCCAGCATCAGGGTCTTTTCTAATGAGTCAGTTCTTTGAATCAGGTGGCCAAAGTATCGGAACTTCATCTTCAGTATCAGTCCTTCCAGTGAATATTCAGGACTGATCTCCTTTAGGATGGACTGGTTTGATCTCCTTGCAGTCCAAAGGACTCTCAAGAGTCTTCTCCAACACCACAGTTCAAAAGCTTCAGTTCTTAGGCACTCAGCTTTCATTATGGTCCAACTCTTACATTTGTACGTGACTACTGAAAAAATCATAGCTCTGACTATACAGACCTTTGTCGGCAAAGTAATGTCTCTGACTTTTAATATGCTGTTTAGGTTGGTTGTAGTTTTCCTTCCAAGGAGCAAGTGTCTTTTCATTTCATGACTGCAGTTACCATCTGCAGTGATTCTGGAGCCCAAGAAAATAAGGCCTCTCACTGTTTCATTGTTTCTCCATCTATTTGCTAGGAAGTGATGGGACTGGATGCCATGACCTTAGTTTTTTGCATGTTGAGTTTTAAGCCAGCTTTTTCACTCTCCTCTTTTATTTTCATCAAGACTCTTTAGTTCCTCTTTACTTTCTGCCATAAGGGTGGTGTCATCTGCATATCTGAGGTTATTGACATTTCTTCCCTACAATATTGATTCCAGCTTGTGCTTCATCCAGTCCAGCATTTTGTATGATGTATGCTGCATATAATGCAGAATTCCAAAGAATAGCAAGGAGATATAAGAAAGCCTTCCTCAGCGATCAATGCAAAGAAATAGAGGAAAACAACAGAAGGGGAAAGACTCGAGATCTCTTCAAGAAAATTAGAGATACCAAGGGAATATTTCATGCAAAGATGGGCTCGATAAAGGACAGAACTGGTATGGACCTAACAGAAGCAGAAGATATTAAGAAGAGGTGGCAAGAATACACAGAAGAACTGTACAAAAAAGATCTTCACGACCAAGATAATCACAATGGTGTGATCACTCATCTAGAGCCAGACATCCTGGAATGTGAAACCAAGTGGACCTTAGAAAGCATCACTACAAACAAAGCTAGTGGAGGTGATGGAATTCCAGTTGAGCTATTTCAAATCCTGAAAGATGATGCTGTGAAAGTGCTGCACTCAACATGCCAGCAAATTTGGAAAACTCAGCAGTGGCCACAGGACTGGAAAAGGTCAGTTTTCATTCCAATCCCAAAGAAAGGCAATGCCAAAGAATTCTCAAACTACCACACAATTGCTCTCATCTCACGCGCTAGGAAAGTAATGCTCAAAATTCTCCAAGCCAGGCTTCAGCAATACATGAACCATGAACTTCCAGATGTTCAAGCTGGTTTTAGAAAAGGCAGAAGAACCAGAGATCAAATGGCCAACATCCGCTGGATCATGGAAAAAGCAAGAGAGTTCCAGAAAAACATCTATTTCTGCCAAAGCCTTTGACTGTGTAGATCACAATAAACTGTGGAAAACTCTGAAAGAGATGAGAATACCAGACCACCTGACCTGCCTCCTGAGAAACCTGCATGTAGGTAAGGAAACAACCGTTAGAACTGGACATGGAACAACAGACTGGTTCCAAGTCGGAAAAGGAGTACATCAAGGCTGTATATTGTCACCCTGCTTTTTTAACTTATATGTGGAGTACATCATGAGAAACTCTGGGCTGGAAGAAGCACCAGCTGGAATCAAAATTTCCAGGAGAAATATCAATAACCTCAGATATGCAGATGACACCACCCTTATGGCAGAAAGTGAAGAGGAACTAAAAAGCCTCTTGATGAAAGTGAAAGAGGAGAGTGAAAAAGTTGACTTAAAGCTCAACATTCAGAAAACGAAGATCATGGTATCTGGTCCCATCACTTCATGGGAAATAGATGGGGAAACAGTAGAAACAGTGTCAGACTTTATTTTTGGGGGGCTCCAAAATCACTGCAGATGGTGATTTCAGCCATGAAATTAAAAGTCGCTTACTCCTTGGAAGGAAAGTTATGACCAACCTAGATAGCATAAGAGATATTACTTTGCCAACAAAGGTCCGTCTAGTCAAGGCTATGGTTTTTCCAGTGGTCATGTATGGATGTGAGAGTTGGACTGTGAAGAAAGCTGAGCACCAAAGAATTGATGCTTTTGAACTGTGGTGCTGGAGAAGACTCTTGTAGTTCCTTGGACTGCAAGGAGATCCAACCAGTCCATCCTAAAGGAGACCAGTCCTGAGTGTTCATTGGAAGGACTGATGCTGAGGCTGAAACTCCAATATGTTGGTGACCTCATGTGAAGAGTTGACTCACTGGAAAAGACCCTGATGCTGGGAAGGATTGGGGCAGGAGGAGAAGGGGACAACAGAGGATGAGATGGCTGGATGGCATCACCGACTCGATGGACACGAGTTTGAGTGAACTCCGGGAATTGGTGATGGACAGGGAGGCCTGGCATGCTGCGATTCATGGGGTCTCAAAGAGTGGGACACAACTGAGCGACTGAACTGAACTGAACTGATGCTGCATATAAGTTAAATAAGCAAGAGGACAATATACAGCCTTGACAAACTCCTTTCCCAATTTGGAACCAGTTCAATGGTCCAGATCTGTTTTTAATTGTTGCTTACTATGGATGTTCAAATCCCATCCTCAGAGTTTCCTATTCAATACCTCTGGGTTGTATCAGGCATGAGCATCTAACAATAGCTCTCCAGATGATTCTAATGTGCAGCCAGGGTTGATAACCTTTCCCACAGAAAGTAATTAGAAGTGTTTCAATTCATTCCAAACCCAGTTCTAATGGGTAGCACCAAAAAATAAAACTATAAATAAGTTTCCTTTTTTATGAATAAAGGCAAGCATTTTCACTAAACTATTGGCACCAAGGAAATACAGTATTATGGCCAAGGAGGATTTATTCCAGGAATTCAAGGCTGGTTTGGATCACGGGAGGTATCAGCATAATCTTTTCATTACATCAATATTAGAGGTGAAGCTGAAAAGCCATTTGAATTGGTGGCCATTCCTAAGAAATCAACAAATAAACCACTAATAGAAGGAAATTGCCTAAATATAAGTTAATGAATAAAAAACTGTATTCCAAATGGTGAATTATTTAAATAGTTACAAAATTCTTGCAAATGATTTAAAATAAGAAAATAAAATAATCAGTGTAAGCATTGGAAAGAAAATTTTAAACTCTTTATTTTTACTGATGGTTTGCTTGTGTATTAAGGAAACTAGTAAAAATTTGTTGCTGTTCAGTCACTAAGTCATGTCTGACTCTTTGCCACCCCTGGACTGCAGCACACCAGGGTCCCCTGTCCTTCACTAACTCCTGGTGTTTGCTCAGATTCATGTACATTGAGTCAGTGATGCTCTCTAACAATCTCATCCTCTGCCATCTCCTTTCTCCTTTTGCCTAAAATTAAATCTCTGTAAAAGTTAAGACAATAATCTTACTAGCATTATTATTTGCAAGGTGACTAGAAACAATAGAATTACATAAACATTAATAGCTTTTTCTGTAGTAACAATAATGACTTTGAAATGGATATGGGGAGAATGTAGATAGAAAAAATATCCCAATCACAGTAGCACCAACTATAAAATAACCTGGTGTATAGTTAAGAAGAGAAGCTCAGGAATTATATGAAGAAAACTGTTTTAGAAAATTATTTTCATAATCTCATTGAATGTCATCAAATAAGATCCACACAAATGGAAATAAATGCCATATTTTTTGAATGGGGAAGTGCGATGTAAAATTTTGTGAAATTAAATTAAAATTCCAGAATCAATTATAATATTAACAATTTGGTTTTAGTAGTGAGGAAAGGAAATATAGGAAACTGGATTAAACAAATGGAAAAGGAGATGCCCTAAAATAGCCAATAAACAAATACATGGCAAGGATAGATCTGCTTCAACTTACGTCAGAATATAAGTCAAATGTAGCAAATAAATATGTTATTGCTGGTTTTGGAATAGAAAAATGTCAGTAGATCATTTAGCTCTCCTACAGAAAACACTTTATATGACAAAGATGATATCTGAATCCAGTAGGGAATATGGCCTTTGTCAAGTAAGTTTCCGGCCCAACAGATTTCCCTCTGGGAATGTACAAGAAAATTCCGGATGTATTAAGGTCTTAAATATAAGTAAATCAAACTAAAACAACAAAAATTCAGAAGAGACAAAGAAAGAAAGAAAGAAAAGGAGTAAGCAACTCTTTAAGAATAAGGTGTGGAGGTCAGGCAGCGCTTGATCTGAGAGAGAAATGCAGTTTTGAACAAATTCAGTCTTACAAACTGGGAAAGAATGAGAAAGCTGTTTAGTGTGGTGAAAATATTGATGGCACACTGGACAACTGCTGGATAACATAAAGGGAAGAAGTACGGATTCATGCCACCACATGGACAAGAAGGAAGCCAGACACAGAAGTCCATGTACTGCATGACTTCAATTTTATGAAATGTCCAGAAGAGGTAAATCTATTGAGACAGGAAACAGCTTAGTGGTTGGCAGAGGCTGGGGAAAGAGGGATACGGAAGGCGACTTGTGATGTGTTCATGATTTCTTTGGGGGATGATCGACATGTTCTAAAATTAGATTGTGGTAGTGACTGCATAACTGTAAATATGCCAAAACGGGTGAATTTTACAGTATGTAAATTAAGCCACAATAAAGCTCATTTCCACGTTGGTTTACAACCTGTGTAGAACATAGGGAACCTATTTTATCGAGGTGCAGGCTTCCTTATTTTAGAATTGGCATGTTGTTGTTGTTTCCTTGCTAAACTGTGTCCGACTGTTTGCGACACTGTGGACTGTAGCTGGACAGACTCCCCTGTCCATGGGATTTCCCAGGCAAGAATATCAGAGTGGGTTGCTGTTTCTTTCTCCAGGGGAACTTCCCAACCCTGGGATCGAATTTGCATCTCCTGTTTGGCAGGAGGATTCTTTACTACTGAATCACCTAGGAAGCCCAGAATTGGCATATACCATTGCAAATAGGTCAGTTGTCAGAAATCTAAATGGTAGCTCAGTGAATCACCATTACCTGAAACTTCATGTGTGCGTTACCTCAGCAGGGGTATGGCTTGGTGACTGAATGTGCTAGTCTCAGAGGCACCCACACTGGGTTCAAATGCCAGTCTCGATACTTACTTCCTGTGTGCCATATGGCCTCACTTTCCTTATCCATAAAATGAGAATTAAATGAATTAAATATACATATATAATTTAGGTAATGTCTGGCACATAGTAGGTATTCAATAAACACGATGATGATGATGATAATAGGGTGGTGGTGATTTTGAGTTAGATCAAGGAAAGAATTAGAGAAATATATTTGTTTATTTTTCTTCATTCTAATTTTTACTCATTTATTTGTATACATAGATATTTTATTTTGGCATTCATACAATTATCCCTGGTGAGTTATCATCTCACAAATTAATTTTATCAAGTTCCACAACTGCTAGAGAGAAAATCTCTGGCTTCTCCCAAAGCCATTTATTAAATTGGAGAGAAAATAAGTAGTATTTTAAACTTTCTAAACAACATGCCAAGGACAGATGGAAGGAGGACTAAATGCCATTTGTAGAGTTTGACTAGCATGCCTCTGAATTCCTTTAAGGATGGTGGAAGCAACCTCTGAGCAGCTCTGAGAAGGACCTAGCATACACCGAGGTTCCAGCGTGATGGGAAAGGAAGACATCACTATAATCAAACACAGTGATAGTGATTCCGACTTTTCTGTGTCAGAAAAGAAACTGTTAAATTTGTAGGAAAAGAAGGAGACATGTTTCTTTGTAGGGTGCTATGTGCAAATTTTTATTGAAAAATCGTGCTATAGAAGGGACTCATGGGTACTTTTTGGTGTGCTGGAAAAATACTACACCTTGACCTGGATAGTGGCACTACGTATGTAAAGAGTAGTTGAGCTCTACACTTAAAATGTGCATACTTTATCATTTTATGTATTCTATACCTCTGAGAGAGAGAGAGAAGGACAAAGAGCGAGTTGGAATCTAAGTGTTCCAAGGAAACACTCATACATTCATATATACAGAAAAAAACCTTATATGCAAATAAGTCATCACAGCATTTTGACAATAGAAATAACATCAGCAACAACCTAATGTTGAACAATATCATCTAAAGGTTAAGTAAATTAGGGCATATTCACTTATTGGAATGTTTATACAACAACCAAAATATGTGTGGAGAGTTTGCAAAAACATGGAGAAATGTTAAGTTAAATTGGAAAAAAAAAGTAGAATGTAAAATCTTTACATGTAATACACAAACATGCTAAAATATGCATAGAAAATGACAATGGGGAAATACTCCATATTTTAATACTATTTTTTTAAAATTAATGATGCAGGTCAGCTCCCACAGTTGATTTTTTAATTATGTATTTATTTTACTTTTGGCTGGGCTGGGTTTTCATTGCTGTGTGCTTGTCTAGTTTCTATGAGGGGGGCAACTCCCTAGTTGCGGAACACAGATGTTTCGCTGTGATGGTTTCTTTGTTACAGAGCACTGGCTCTAGAGCAGGGGCTCAGTAGTTGTGGGCATGGGCTTAGTTGTCTCACAGGCATTTGGAATCCTCCCAGACCAGGGATCGAACCCATGTTCCCTGCATTAGCTGGTGGATTCCTATCTACTGCTCCACCAGGGAAGTCCAATACTGACTATTTTTGAGTAGTGAATCTATGGATAATTTTGTTTTCTTCTTTCAATTTTTTTTGCATTTATAATGAATATGTTTGAATTTCATAATGGTATAAATATAATTAATACCTTTAAATTTATAATAGAAAAAAAGCAAACATTGGACCAAGAATTGATCTTGCTGTGACTAATAGCATGGGATGTTTGGAATTACAGACTTGATGTCAGATGCTGGTCTTTTTGTTTTAAAAGGGCAGTCGTTCCTATGGCTAAAACCAATTTCCTAAGGAGATCACCATCAGCTTCAGCATTTCAGCTCAGTAGTATCCTCCTGACATGCAGTTTTGAGATGTGCCTCCTGGTCAGAAAATAGTTGGCTATGTTCTACCAATTAAGGATTTCTCCTTTGTTGCCAGAATAAGCACTGCTTCAGAAACTTACCCATCTCAGAAGTTTCTGTGCAGCCAGCACTAGATAAAAATGCTGTAACTCAAAGGAGCTTTAATCTCCCAAGATGAGATAATACCAATATATGTATTTTCATAGGAGGTTCCTTTGAACCTATAGTTATGAGCATTCCAGGTTTCCTCCAAATCCTTCAACCACAAGGAAAGATTCACATTATGGGAGGAGGACGTTGGAGGAATTTGGACTTGATCATTGAGTGAGATTGCTAATGAAGACATAGGTGATGGCAGTATTAACTAATCTCATTGCATTTATCCATTAGTCATCTATTTATTAAGTGTTTATTGAGTACCAGACCTTGCCGTAAACGTCACTATTTTTAAGCTTACGCTAGAGGTTGGCAAATGACTTTCATCTTGCATGCCAAATTTGATCAGTTGGTAGTGGTGGCCTTGAGTGCTCTGCTGGAAAAGATTCTGGAACTGTATCCAAATTCAAATAAAAAGAGCAATGATTGATTAGTAATGTCTGCTGTTATCGTGGACAGGGAAATGGGGGGTGTGCCACACATTTGCTGGGCCTGCTGGATTATTTCTGCCAATTTAATGATGGTCACCTCTGCTTTGACACATGCCCTATTTCCTACAGGTTGAAGAGCCCAACTTCTCTCCAAGTTAACATCACTGGAGAAGCATCACCAGAGAGGACGAGAGGGTAAATGTCAGCTATCTGCTCCATGCTAGACCTTATACATGAGTCTTTTTACATACAATGAGTCATAACATCTCAGGGTAGCCCTTTAAGTTGAGTATTTTTATTGCCTTTTGACAGATGACGACTGAGGCTAAGAGAAAGGAAACCACTTTTCAAAGTAACACAGTCACAGCAGGATTGCTCGTCGATCCAATGAACAATTTGGGCTTAACATGGAACCAAGTAAAATATGATCCAATAAACAATGTGGGCTCAACAAGGAACAAAATAAAATATGATAGTGTCCTCTACTTTTCAGAAGGTCATAAAGCTAGTCCTGTTAATTTTTGATAATTACTCTTCGGAAAATGGGTCCCTTTGGAGGAACAGGTAATCCCGTTTAGTCATCAAGAAAAAATAAGGCACTGTCTGTTCCATTTTCTGTCCACCCCCAGAGTGGCTGGTGTCATCTGGTGAGGGTGTCATCCAAGCAACAAGCCCCAAGCTTTACGATCTTGGCTACAAATGTACCCTCTATGGCTGAGCCCCAGAAAAACCCACCCCTACCCTCTTTTTCGGTCTGGTTCCAATGTCTGTTATTATTCGGTAGACCAGTCATTGCCTCATAAAATCACACATAACTACATCTTATTAAACATTTACTATGTGCTAGTCCCTCTTCTAAGAGCTCCAGCTATATCCCTGCACTGCATCCTCACAGCATCCTGTGGCCGAGATGGTATAGTTATCCTGTTTAGACACAGAGGTGATATGAGATTTTAGGACAGAGAAACTCAGTCAAAGTCACATGAGTAGTAAAGTAGGGCTGAGGCTCCAACCTAGGCAATCTGACTCCAAAGTCTAGGGATCAACTCCAGTCTAAATGATTGTTACTTCTTTCCAATTTCCAACACATCTTCTTTAGTGGGTTACCCTGAAACCAGCCTCTGAGACGAAGATTTAAGTGGAAGTAATTTGGTATGAAATGTCAGTACAGGAGTGGGAAATTGAGGCAAGGGAGGGAAGGAAGCCTGTAAAATGTATCTCCTGGAGCAAGTCATTACTGCGGGAAACTGGAATTTCAGGTCCACTTGGAGAACTCTGGGAAGTGCCATGCAAAATATGCCTCTAGGGCAGAGAGCTTTTTACATTTATATTGGTAAGGTATTTATACACCAATTCTTAGCAGTTATTGGTTGAAGGCTGCTCTCAAAGGACATGGATTCCTTGGCACTTCAGTCTGCCACACATGTGGGCAGAGTGAGTACTGGTGGCCAGAAAAAGCCTTGAGGCCAAGAGATCTTAGCTGGAGGTGGGAGAGACTGTATGGAAACCGACAGGCCTAGAGAATGGGAGCAAACATCAGCAACTCCGAGTCCCCTTTCTTCCTCATTTTATTTACAAGCAACTTTATTGAAGTATAAATTATAGACTAATATTTATCCATTTTAATTGTATAATCATTTTTAGCAAACTTAACGAGTTGCATGACCATCACCATAATCTATCTTTAGAGCATTTTCATCACCGCAAGAAGAACCCACATGCCCATTTACAGTTAATCTCTGTTCCCATTCTCAGCTCCTGTCAAGCACTAATCTACTTTCTGTCTCCATGGATTTACCTTTTGTGAATATTTTATGTAAGTGGGATCATACAATACATGACTTTCTGTGTAAATGAGAAAATCTCTCTCCAAATAGTTCAGGGTATAGATAGGAAGTGAAAAACAAAAAACAATGGGCAAGAGCTTAGCAAGTAACTTTTTGGTGTGGAAGAGGGAGATATTCTAGATGAAGTGATCAATGATTGCATTTCAATAGGTGACTAAGAGACACCCCATGCTTGGCCTAGAGTTCCATCTTCCCCAGGATACATTTGCTCCTATGAGCTTTTGAGTCCACGTATTTTCAAGGTATCTTTTCAACACAAAAGACTAGCAGCCAGCAAGCTGTTAGCTGAGACCTTGATGCCCATTAGCCCACTAACCTCAGCACTGAAGTAAATGGGACTGACTCAGGGAATCCTGACCCACTCCAGTGTTCTTGCTTGGAGAATCCCAGGGACGGGGGAGCCTGATGGGCTGCCGTCTATGGGGTCACAAAGAGTCGGACACGACTGGAGTGACTTAGCAGCAGCAGGGAATCCTGTGTTGTTAAATAGATCAAATGACTTCTGCTGGTCTTGGAAGCCAAAGAATTCAGTCTTTGGAAGTGACTGATGTATGGAGAGATCTTGTTTCCCTACTGGCCTGCCAATTCCCTCATAGTTTCCTCCCTGTCTTTATAGAAGTTAATTACCTAGAAACTAAACTAAACTAAACTTGATGAAGGGAAAAATGAGCAGAACAACTGGCTAACTGATCAACCGCAGTATGCATTCTGCAGACCTCCTGCCATCCCCTGTGTCTGTTGGGTAAACTGGTTGCAATTCCCCATGCAGGAGGGCAGAATTAGCCTACAACTAACTGTCTGATAAGCACAGTGGGTTAGGATGTGGGATGTGATCCACACCATCTACCCAAAGCAGACTCTGACTTTGCTGCTGAAGGTCATTTTCTCTGAGCTGCTTCTACTCGTTAATTCTTGACTAACCCACACAGTAGAAGTTTGGCTGTTGTCCCCTGTCATGTACAATTTGTAAACATCACGTGTTCACCTTTGCATTATGAACCAGTGGAGAAATAGGCACAGGAACAAATAGCTGTTAAAGTATCAACTTTATTGTTGGTAACACAGGGCTAGAAGTTATGTATTGGACCTGTGACCCCAATGTGACTCCCTGGTATCTGTCCCTGCACCTGGATCCTGGGATCCACTAGAGGGGAACAACAGGTGAGTAGAACAGGTGCCCCCAGCAACTTCAGGGGAACTGTTCTGGGGGCCCAGAGTGGAAACAGAGAGAGAAGGACATCCTCTCCTGTCTCCACAAGTGTGAAAGTGTTAGTTGCTCAGTCATGTTTGACTCTTTGCGACGCCATGGACTGTAGCCCACCAGGCTCCCCTGTCCCTGGAATACTGGAGTGGGTAACCATTCCCTTCTCCAGGGGATCTTCCTGACCCAAGGACTGAAACTGGATCTCCCACATTGCAGGCAGTCTTTACCATCTAAGCCACCTGGGAAACCTTGTCTCTACAAGGCTAACCCCAACCCCTGACCCAGGCATGCTGACTCCACGTGGGACACCCTCACTCTTTTTGCCTCCTGTGTTAATGCTTCTCCAGGGATGTTAACTTGGATAGAAATTTGGTTCCTTCAAGCTGCAGGATACAGAGGGTGTGTCAAGGCTTAAGTGATCATCATTGAGCTGGCAGAAATAGTCCAGAGATATGGCGAATGTATAGCACAATCGCCTCAGTAATGTGGATGGGCCTCATCCAATCAGTTGAAGGCCTGGGTAGAACAGAAAGATTGGGCTCCCCTGAGCAAAATGGAGTTCTCCAGCAGACTGCCTTCACATTGGTACTGTCCCATTGACTCATGGGTCTCTAGCCAGCCAACCCCACTCTAGGTTTGGGCTTACCAGCTTCCATAACACCATAATTTTGTAAGCCAATTCCTTACAATAAACCTCTTTCCATACACACACACACACACACACACACACAGATCCTGTTGGTTCTGTTTCTCTGGCGAACACTGACTGATATGGCAGGCAGATCTCAGCTACCTAGTTGAGAATATGAACTTGGGTGGAAGTGGGGAAAGATTTGGAAGTACCCAGAATAGGAAGCTGGATGAAGGAGAAGAAGGTAGAAGACTGCAAGTATCCTCTCCCTGGCTTTGCTGAGGTCTGGCTCAGGTCACTATGGCCATCTTTTGATGGAAGAGTTCCTCACTCCAGAGAACTCCTGGACTGATGCAGGCCCAGGACAACATTTGATGTCTGGGTTCTGACAAACCACCCAGGGCGACATCCTCACCCTGGCTGGTGGGATGGCTTCAATAAATTCAGAAAAGCTCTGTTGACACTGACCCACTCTTAGTCCTGTGCAGGGTGGAGAAATAGAAGAAGAGGTGGGATTCAGAGGCTTAAGGCTGAAAAGGAAAAGGTTCCCAAATGAGGGGACCCACTCCTCTGGTGTGAAATGGTCAGTCAGCTTTGTAGCATTGGCTTAAGACCCCAGAATCTTAGCCTGAGACCCTACAGAATTGCCCCACCATCCCTAGCTGCAGCATCCCTTCAGGAATTTTTTTTCTTCTCAGCCTTTGATTTACGGATTCTTTCTGTTTCTGTCATTCCTGTGAACCTACAATACAGACAAGTCTCCTAAACTTCAGTCATTGCAGAAATCCTCCACAGACTATCACTTCTGTGAACCATTCTGACTCTGATTTGCTCTTTAGATGGACTCATTCTTCTTTTAAAAGGTACATTTATTTGAAAAGGAAATGTCATAAAGTTCTTTAAAAGGAAAAGCTGTTTTTCCTGGCCTTGATGAGGAAGTCACTGAAAAAACAAATATATGGAAAATAAGCCAGGCTTTATATTCTAGTTAGTTAGCTAGATAGCTGTCTTTATTAAAAGGTCAGACCTGTAAGGTTTGGAGAAGTGTTAAAGTCATCAGCACCTAGCTGAGACAGTCTCCCTAGCTGGTTAGAGTGATTGGAAGACATCTGAAAAGAGAGTTGCTTCAGTGTTGTTACACCAGCCCAGGTCATATCTGAAACCATGCTACTTTATCAATGGCATGCATTTCAAACTGTGAGGAAACACAGGTCTGGGGAGGAGGGGGTGGTGGTGTTTCTCTGGGCTTTACTGTGTTCCCTGAAATGTCACATCTGGGAATCCTAACTCCCAAAATCTCAGGATGCGATATGGAGATACGGTCTTTAAGAGGTAATTGAGTTAAAATGGAGTCATTAGGGTGTGCCTTCATTCAATCTGATGGATTTCCTTATGAGAAGAGGAAATTTGGACACAGACACGGACAGAAGGAACACCGTGGAGAAGATGGCCATCTACCAACTGATGAGAGGGGCCTAGGAAGAAACCAACACCCTGGACCTTGAACTTCCAGCCTCCAGAACTGTGAGAAAATAAATGCCTGTCGTGTAAGCATCCAGTCTACATGCTTTGTTATGGCAGCCCTAGAAGTTCACTGGGCCCCATCTGGGTTTCAACTACCAAGGTTCAAACTTTTGAATAGTAACATCGGAAACTTGTCACTTTTCTATCACCCATAGAATCTGATCTTTTGATCCTTTCTGGAAAGATGGAGAGAAAAATGCTAAATATGAGACTTTTTTCGTTATCAGCACTACATACCTCTTATCAAATAGTTTAATTGCTTAAAATTCATCTATGAAAAAGCTGTTTCCACATGTTCCTTATTAGATAGAAGGTTTTAAGTGTGATTAGTATTTCCTTCTGTTAAGAAATGTATACTGTGAAATATTAACCTAGAAAAATAGCATTTATACAGTAAAATCTGTATTTTACTGTGGAGTTTTTCAAATTTTTTGTTTATCAAATGTCAATAAAAGTCTCATCTTATTGAAAAAAAAAAAAGGATAACTGACAAGGATGTATAGGATAGCACAGGGGATTCTGCTCAATATTATATAACAATCTAAATGAGAAAAGAATTTGAAAAAGTACAGAAATGTATATATGTATAACTGAATCACTTTGCCTGAAACTAATACAATGTTGTTAATCAGCTATACTCCAATATAAAATAAAAGCTTAGGATAAAAGATGTAAGGAGCTTGGTGTTCAGGACTAAGGGCTCCACCTTCAATACTAACCAGTGGGGCATGGAGGGGTGTTAGAAACAAAATAATCATTCCTCTTGCCTCTTCCCCAAAGTTACCCAGATTTTTTTTTTTTTGGTTAATATATTTTAATTTTTATTTCCAAATTTTCCATTTTCTAATGTGTTCAACTTATTATTTTATTGTTCAGTCACTAAATTTTGTCTGACTTTTTATGACCCCATGGGTTGCAGCACGCTAGGCTTCTCTGTCTTTTTTTTTTTTTTCCACTTTATTTTACTTTACAATACTGTATTGGTTTTGCCATACATCAACATGAATCCGCCACGGCCCAGTTACTACGTTCTCCACTCTCTTTTTCCTTTTCAACTCTTATTTCATCAGGATAGGTCTGTCTCCCCAGCCTGCAGCCCCTTTTCAGTGTCTTCAGGGTCCCCCTTCTGTATCTTTCTCTGCAAATGCCTTAAGCCCCTTACCTGGGTCTTGTCACTTGTAAATTATAGATCTAGGCTTTGAACTGAGGCTTGTGTGATTTATGACACATCCCAGGAATGACAGAGAGATTAGAAGAGGACTTTGATTTACCAATATTAATAATGATTCACCCATTAATTACAATTTCTTATCATTACTTACAGCAGACAAAGTATAATGTGAAGCTCTTGCTCACCCCAGTAGTAATGGTTACGGTGTCTGTCTGCTGATCACTTGCTATGTGCCTGTACTTTATTCGTATTGTCCTATGCATTCCCCTCTACAACATCTGCACACTGATTATCTTTTATGCCTATTTGATATGCAAGAGACCTGAAATGCAGGAAGTCCCATGTTTTACACCAACACATCTGAGAGAAACCCAAGGGCAGGGGATGAAAAGGTAAAGGAGTCGTGAGAAGGGTAAAGGGAGGAGGAAATGATTTTCTCATATTCTCAGGGACAGCAGGACTCTCTGCTAAATCCCCTTGCTTTCTGAGACTCAGTGAGTCCTTCAGCATGGAGCTAGGACAGTTCATAAGGATCACCTAGCCTTCACCAGGTCCCATCCATCTGGGTTAGTTTGTTAGGGCTGCCTTAACAAATTTGCCGAAACTGAGGAGCTTAAACAAAGGCTTCACCCCTCCCTAAAAACCATCACACTGGGGATGGGAGTTTCAACCTAGAATTTTAGGGTGTGAGATAATAGAAAAATACAAATTGGTCTCTGTCCTGGTTACCTGGCCCAGAGCTCCTAAAATCCTTGTGAGCATCTTTTGTCTATTGAGGTGACTCTGGATGGGCACCTAGATGGTTCCTGGATGGGAGACTGGTCACCAGAAAGACCAAGCCATGATTTAGAAGCTTGGAATTTTCAGCCCCAGGCCTCCATTATCCATAGAGGGAAGAGGGGCTGGAAATGGAGTTAATAATGGACCATGGTCACATGAGAAAACCTCCATAAAATTCCAATAGTATGGGCGTCAGAGAGCATCCAGATTGGCGAACACATCCATGTACCAGGAGGGTTGTTGCTGTTGTTCAGATCCTCAATTGTGTCTGACTCTTTGCAACCTCAGTTGTGTCTGGTGTGGACTGCAGCATACCAGGCTTCCCTGTCCTTCACTACCTCCCAGAGTTTGCTCAAACTCATGTCCATTGAGTTGGTGATGCCATCCAACCATTTCATCCTCTGTCACCCCCTTCTCCTTCTGCCCTCAATCTTTCCCAGTATCAGAGTCTTTAGCAATGAGTCAGCTCTTCGTATCAGGTGACCAAAGTATTGGAGCTTCAGCATCAGTCCTTCCAGTGAACACTCAGGATGCTGTGTGTGTGCGTGCTCAGTTGCTTCAGTTGTATTGGACTCTTTTCAACTCTACAGGCTATAGACTCCCAGGCTCCTGTGTCCATGGGGATTCTCTAGGCAAGAATACTGGAGTGGGTTGCCAGTCCCTCTTCTAGGGGATCTTCCCAACCCAGGGATAGAACCCAGGCCTCTAATGTCTTCTGCACTTGCAGGCAGGTTCTTTACCACTATTGCCACCTGGGAAGCCCATTCAGGAGGGTAATTCATCCCAGCTCCACAGGGACAGAAGATCCTGAGCTTGGAACCTTCACAGACCTCACTATATATTTATCTCTTCATCTGGCTGTACATCTTCTCTTTTGTCACAACCATTAGTAAACAGATAAGTATGTTTCCCTGAGTTTTAGTAAATCATCCAGTCTAAGCAGGAGGAGGTTATGGGAATTCCTGACTTGTGGCCATGTTGGACAGAAGTTGTGGCTCATCTGGAGACCTACAACTTGTGACTGGCATCGGAAGAAGGGTGAGGCAATCTTGTGAGACGGAGCTCTGTCACCTACAGGATCTGATGCTGTCTCCAGGTAGAGAGTGTCAGAATGAAATGAAATTGAGGAACATCCAGCTGGTGTGGCAGAAAGTGCTTGGTGGGGGAAATCCCACCCACATCTGGTGTCGGAAGTGCTGTAATTGCTGTAGTTATGTAAGAGTAATGGAGAAACCCATGGTGGTGGGGTGGGGAGCTAGGGAGGAGAAACAGTCAGATAGTCATCTCAGATCAGTGTCCCTCTCCTCCCCACGTCTCTTCACACTATCTTTGTCTATATCTATGTCCAGTTCAGTTCAGTCATTCAGTCGTGTCTGACTCTTTCGACCCCATGAATCACAGCACGCCAGGCCTCCCTGTCCATCACCAACTCCCGGAGTTCACTCAGACTCACGTCCATCGAGTCCGTGACGCCATCCAGCCATCTCATCCTCTGTTGTCCGCTTCTCCTCCTGCCCCCTATCCCTCCCAGCATCAGAGTCTTTTCCAATGAGTCAACCCTTCCCATGAGGTGGCCAAAGTACTGGAGTTTCAGCTTTAGCATCATTCCTTCCAAAGAAATCCCAGGGCTGATCTCCTTCAGAATGGACTGGTTGGATCTCCTTGCAGTCCAAGGGACTCTCAAGAGTCTTCTCCAACACCACAGTTCAAACGCATCAATTCTTCGGTGCTCAGCCTTCCTCACAGTCCAACTCTCACATCCATATATGACCACAGGAAAAACCATAGCCTTGACTAGATGGACCTTAGTTGGCAAAGTAATGTATCTGCTTTTGAATATGCTATCTAGGTTGGTCATAACTTTTCTTCCAAGGAGTAAGCATCTTTTAATTTCATGGCTGCAGTCACCATCTGCAGTGATTTTGGAGCCCCCAAAAATAAAGTCTGACACTGTTTCCACTGTTTCCCCATCTATTTCCCATGAAGTGATGGGACCAGATGCCATGATCTTCGTTTTCTGAATGTTGAGCTTTAAGCCAACCTTTTCACTCTCCTCTTTCACTTTCATCAAGAGGCTTTTGAGTTCCTCTTCACTTTCTGCCATAAGGGTAGTGTCATCTGCATATCTGAGGTTATTGATATTTCTCCTGGCAATCTTGATTCCAGCTTGTGCTTCCTCCAGCCCAGAGTTTCTCATAATATACTCTGCATATAAGTTAAAAAAGCAGGGTGACATACAGCCTTGATGTACTCCTTTTCCTATTTGGAACCAGTCTGTTGTTCCAAGTCCAGTTCTAACTGTTGCTTCCTGACCTGCATACAGATTTCTCAAGTGGCAGGTTAGGTGGTCTGGTATTCCCATCTCTTCCAGAATTTTCCACAGTTTATTGTGATCCACACAGTCAAAGGCTTTGGTGTAGTCAATAAAGAAGAAATAGATGTTTTTCTGGAACTCTCTTGCTTTTTCCATGATCCAGCAGATGTTGGCAATTTGACCTCTGGTTCCTCTGCCTTTTCTAAATCCAGCTTGAACATCAGGGAGTTCACGGTTCACATATTGCTGAAGCCTGGCTTGGAGAATTTTGAGCATTACTTTACTAGCATGTGAGATGAGTGCAAGTGTGTGGTAGTTTGAGCATTCTTTGGCATTGCCTTTCTTTGGAATTGGAATGAAAACTGACCTTTTCCAGTCCTGTGGCCACTGCTGAGTTTTCCAAATTTGCTGGCATGTTGAGTGCAGCACTTTCACAGCATCATCTTTCAGGATTTGAAATAGCTCAAGTGGAATTCCATCACCTCCACTAGCTTTGTTCGTAGTGATGCTTTCTAAGACCCACTTGACTTCACATTCCAGGATGAGTGATCACCCCATCGTAATTATCTGGGTCATGAATATCTTTTTTGTACAGTTCTTCTGTGTATTCTTGCCACTTCTTCTTAATATCTTCTGCTTCTGTTAGGTCCATACCAGTTCTGTCCTTTATCGAGCCCATCTTTGCATGAAATGTTCCCTTGGTAGCTCTAATTTTCTTGAAGAGATCTCTACTCTTTCCCATTCTGTTGTTTTCCTCTATTTCTTTGCATTGATCACTGAAGAAGGCTTTCTTATCTCTTCTTGCTATTCTCTGGAACTCTGCATTCAGATGCTTATATCTTTCCTTTTCTCCTTTGCTTTTCACTTCTCTTCTTTCCACAGCTATTTGTAAGGCCTCCCCAGACAGCCATTTTGCTTTTTTGCATTTCTTTTCCATGGGGATGGTCTTGATCCCTGTCTCCTGTACAATGTCACAAACCTCCGTCCATAGTTCATCAGGCACTCTATCTATCAGATCTAGGCCCTTAAATCTATTTCTCACTTCCACTGTATAATCAGAAGGGATTTGATTTAGGTCATACCTGAATGGTCTAGCGGTTTTCCCCACTTTCTTCAATTTAAGTCTGAATTTGGCAATAAGGCGTTCATGATCTGAGCCACAATCAGCTCCTGGTTTTGTTTTTGTCGACTTGTATAGAGCTTCTCCATCTTTGGCTGCAAAGAATATAATCAATCTGATTTCGGTGTTGACCATCTGATGATGTCCATGTGTAGAGTCTTCTCTTGTGTTGTTGGAAAAGGGTGTTTGCTATGATCAGTGCATTTTCTTGGCAAAACTCTATTAGTCTTTGCCCTGCTTCATTCTGCATTCCAAGGCCAAATTTGCCTGTTACTCTAGGTGTTTCTTGACTTCCTACTTTTGCATTCCAGTCCCCTATAATGAAAAGGACAACTTTTTTGGGTGTTAGTTCTAAAAGGTCTTGTAGGTCTTCAAAGAACCGTTCAACTTCAGCTTCTTCAGCATTGCTGGTTGGGGCATAGACTTGGATAACTGTGATATTGAATGGTTTGCCTTGGAGACGAACGGAGATCATTCTGTCGTTTTTGAGATTGCATCCAAGTACTGCATTTCGGACTCTTTTGTTGACCATGACGGCTAGTCCATTTCTTCTGAGGGCTTCCTGCCCGCAGTAGTAGATATAATGGTCATCTGAGTTAAATGCACCCATTCCAGTCCATTTTAGTTCGCTGATTCCTAGAATGTCGATGTTCACTCTTGCCATCTCTTGTTTGATCACTTCCAATTTGCCTTGATTCATGGACCTGACATTCCAGGTTCCTATGCAATATTGCTCTTTACAGCATCAGACCTTGCTTCTATCACCAGTCACATCCATAGTGGGGTATTGTTTTTGCTTTGGCTCCATCCCTTCATTCTTTCTGGAGTTATTTCTCCACTGATCTCCAGTAGCATATTGGGCACCTACTGACCTGGGGAGTTCCTCTTTCAGTATCCTATCATTTTGCCTTTTCATACTGTTTGTGGGGTTCTCAAAGCAAGAATATTGAAGTGGTTTGCCATTCCCTTCTCCAGTGGACCACATTCTGTCAGACCTCTCCATCATGACCCACCACTCTTGGGTTGCCCCGTGGGCATGGCTTAGTTTCATTGAGTTAGACAAGGCTGTGGTCCTAGTGTGATTAGATTGACTAGTTTTCTGTGAGTATGGTTTCAGTGTGTCTGCCCTCTGATGCCCTCTTGCAACACCTACCATCTTACTTGGGTTTCTCTTACCTTGGGCGTGGGGTATCTCTTCACAGCTGCTCCAGCAAATCGTAGCCGCTGCTCCTTACCTTGGATGAGAGGTATCTCCTTACCGCCGCCCTTCCTGACCTTCAACGTGGGATAGCTCCTCTAGGCCCTCCTGTGCCCGCGCAGCCACCACTCCTTGGATGTGGGGTTGCTCCTTCCGGCCGCTGCCCCTGGCCTCGGGCGCGGGGTAGCTCCTCTCGGCCATTCCTGCGCTGTTGGAGCCTGACACTCTCGGCTGCTGCCCCTGACTTCGGACGTGGGGTAACTCCTCTTGGCTGCCGCCCTTCCGGCATGGGGTCCTCCCGGCTTCTCCCCTGACCTTGGACATGGGGTAGCTCCTCTCGGCCACGCTTAGTGCACTGGTCGCAGCTGCCTGCGCTTTATCTATGTCCAAATTTCCCCCTTTTAGAAAGAGGCCAATAATTTTGGATTAGGGTCTACTCCAATGGTTGCACTTCAACCTCTGTAGTTATTTCCAAAAAAGTTCACTTTCTAAGGTATGGAGATGGGGTTAGGACATCAACATGTGAATTTGAGGGCAACACAATTCAGTCCCAAACCCCAGCCACACTGGTGTGAGGTCTAACGATTTCTCTTGGCAGCCCAACCGTTTTCAACATCCTTCTCCAGTAGGAAAATATTCCTAATATAATCCAAACCTTCTCTTGTCTCAGTTTAAAATCATCTCCTTTCATTCTCAAGATATCAATATTATCTCCTTTCTTTTTTGAGCCTTAAGCTTTTGACTCTCCTTGTAGCTGAAAAACCACTCCCCCTCCCCCCAGATTAAAGGACACAAAGAAAGGCAACTGAGAAGTAAGATTGGGGTGGGTGATATTCAAATCATCATCTTTAGTTCACAATGTAAGCAAGATGCTAAGATGCTGTCAAGGACTAGAAAAGGAAGGTATGTTCATGGCTGTGGTTCAGAAGCCTGAGAGCTTTGGTTTAAAAATAGGTGAACTGAAATAAACACTGAGAGCTACTGAGATGGCACTGAAATAGAGTGGTAATTGATCTAATGCAACTTTTCCCTCAGATAACATCATTATTTGTGAAATTATGTCAGTGTTGCTGCTGCCAAGTCAGCAAGCACTTATAAGACGTGACTTCTAATTTAAGAATTGGACTATTTGCGGCTCATCTCCGAAGACAGTGGGAACTCAGTGGACTCCCAGTAGCCAGTCTTCCGGAAAGGCTGGTTTGCACTTGAAGTTTGCAACATTGAAGTGTTGGGGAAGTGTCCTGACCAGGTGGTCCTTGGAAGAAGGACTCTCTGCCCAGCTCTAGGGAGTGTAACTGGAAGATGGTCTCCAGCTATCAGCTCTTTCTGGATCAGCCCTAGCTCCAGAGATTCAGGCCCTCAGTCAGCCCACAGACTATGATTTAGTGAAGCAGGAGTATGACCTAAGATCTCACTGGGGTCATTCTGATGTCACCCAGCCCTTGCTTCATAGCTAAGCCATGCCTGCACTGTGATTCCACCTCTTACCACCCCTATCTCCAACCTGCTTCTTTTCCTAGGTGTTGGTTCCTAATAAACACCATGTAGCCCAGGCTCCAAGCCAACAGCTGCTTCTAGAAGATCTGACCTGCCACAGCTGCCTCAGTTTCCAAGGTGGATTCATGTTTCCAACTATATCTGTTGTGCTCCTGAAAGAGAGAGGGTGAAATTGTCCCTTCATGCCCTCGTGGAGCTGGCTGCAGGATGTTTTTGTGGAATTCCAAGAGGAAGAATCTCCTTTTTAAAAATTTCTTATTGAACTACAGTTGATTTACAAGGTGTTAATTTCTGCTGCATAGCAAAGTGATTCAGTTATGCATATATATTCTTTTTCATTATGGTTTATTACAGAATATCGAATATAGTTCCTTATGCTATACAATAGGACCTTGTTTGTCCAGTCCATATATACTAGCTTGCACCAGCTAATGTTAAATTTCTCCATCTCTCCCCTCAACACCCTAGCAACCACATGTCTGTTCTCGGTGTCTATGCATCTCTTTCTTAGATAGTTTCATTGGTGTCATATTTTAGATTCCACATATAAGTGATATCATATTGTATTTGTTTTTCCCTCTCTGGCTTACTTCACTTAGTATGATAATCTCTAGGTTCTTCCAGGTTGCTGCAAATGACATTATTTCATTCTTTTTTGATGACTGAGTAGTATTCCAAATGTATAGATATATGAAGTGAAGTGAAGTGAAAATCACTCAGTTGTGTCTAACTCTTTGCAACCCCACGGACTATACAGTCCATGGAATTCTCTAGGCCAGAATACTGGAGTGGGTAGCCTTTCCCTTCTCCAGGGGATCTTCCCAACCCAGGGATCAAACCCAGGTCTCTTGCACTGCAGGTGGATTCTTTACCAGCTAAGCTAAGCCATAAGGGAAGCCCATATATATATATACACACACACATACATACATACATATATACATATCACACTTTATTAACTGGAAGAATCTTATATATCATTTTAAAATATATTTGGCTTACACAAAGTAAAGTACATGTGGAAAAATTGTTGAAAGGATAGCCATTTCTTTATTCAGAATTAATTTTTTGGTGTTGCAGTGTTCCAGGCATTATTCTCAGTACCAGCACCATGGTGAATAAGACAGACAAGGATTCTCAGAATTAGGTTCCATGGGAGAGAGGCAGTATGCAAATAAATAAATATGTTAATGAGAAAGTATAGATATTAAACACACAAGGAAAATAAAACGAGGAATGGTAGCCAGTGACTGAGGTATGGGAAGAGTCTTCCAATGAAATGGCCTGGGAGGACGTCTGGAGGAGGTGGCAGTGACGTTGAGAAATGAAGGACAAAGAAGATCCAGGCTTCTGCAGATAAAACTCAACCTGTTGAAATAGAAAGGACTCACAAGTTCCTGCCGAAAGCCCAAATGAATCAATGGCATCCTCTAATAGAAGAAGGGGACCACCTTGCTTACCTGAGACGATCAGCTGCACCTCCGACCATCCCTGACGTCCTCCATAGAAGCTGCATCTAGGGTTGGATGGACCATAGAAATTTAGCTCAGAATGGAAATTGATCTTTGAAGTACTTCTTCATTCTCACATTAGACTTTTATCCAAAAACAGTGAGGAAAATGGCTCAGTTGCTCCCTTGGTTTATGTTGTAGGTCACAGATGGCATGGCACCCGATTAGCAGGCATTTAAACAATCCCTTATCATCTTTTCAGGGCTTTCATGCTTGATTTTTTAAAAACTTTGTCCAATTCTCAGCAACTCGATTTTAAAGGTCATTATATTAACTGCAAAGATGAATCAGGGGACGAGTTCATTTCTCATCCAGGGAGGCTTTTTAGTCTTGTGTGCTGTCATTTCCATGCCCTGTAGATTTGATGCTGATCTGGGTTTTAAAAAGACACTTCTATTTCAACATAGTATTCTTTGGGGAAAAAGACTGCCTTCCCTTCCAAAACTCAGCCTTGCCTTCTCATCAAAGGAAGCTTTTGTACTGCGTTTGTCTCACTCATATCTGGGAGAACAGCTGCATACTCACAAGCTCTACTCCAGCTGAAGAGCCGAGGACTTCATTGTAATCACCTTGTTGAAATATTTGGAGCTGTATAGCAAGAGACTGGTTCTGTGTTGCCATAATTTATGATAAAAGCCTGAATAAATCCCCAGACATGGATTTCCTATAAAACCCTTCCTTGTGAAACTTTGTTGCACTGCAAAATGAAAAGAAGATGGGGAAGAAGAGAGAGAAAGGGGCGGCGGTAGGGGAGAAGCCTACAAGATGTATATAAATCTCCAAGGATGCTGTTTCTATTCATCGCATTTACTGTAAAAACAGGAGTTTTGTTTGGATGGAAAAAGAATGAACCATGATGGTTTTCAGAGTTTAATATGGAGCTTGTTGAAGCATTTTCCTCTGATCTTTCTGCTTCCTCAAGATCACCAGAATATGGAAGGAGGAAGGATACTTCCTATCAACCCTGAAAGTTTCTGTATTGGGATGGGCATCAGGGGACAGAGTGAAACCTCTTTTTTGTGCCTTTTAGTGGGGACATCCATTGATTGGTCTGTGAAAGTATAGTTGTACAATATAGCTGCATCAGAAGTATATGTTCGTTATCCAAAATTATACTATATGGGGTTGGGTAGTGGGGAGGGCAAGAGTTGAGAGAGAGAGGGGACAGAAAGGAAGGAAGAGAGGGAGGGAAGGAAGGAGGAGAAGGAGACCAGGGAAGAGGAGAGATAATCTTTTTTTTTTTCTTTTTTAAAAAAATATAAATTTATTTATTTTAATTGGAGGCTAATTACTTTACAATATTGTATTGGTTTTGCCATTCATTGACATGAATCCGCCATGTATGTGTGTTCCCCATCCTGAACCCCCACCTCTTTTGAATCACATACATCACATCAACCTCCATCCCACTCACAGTCCAAGAAAGCAGAAGATGGAAAATCTGATTCTACAGACCCCTCCTCTCATCCCTTTGCCTTTCATAGTACAAGTGTTTCCATGTGCTGAGGGCCAGGCTGTTGTTTATAGTCAGTGGGGTTTGGTTAAACAGAACTCAGCCTTTTCATCACTTGTTCTGCCCAAGACACAGTAGTCTGTTCAAGATGGATGGACAATGGACTCAGTTGGACATACTGAGACATCTGCTTCTTTACAGCATAGGTAACTGAAAAGGAGTTTTAAGGGACATATTTTACTCTCTGGGACTATTTCTTTGGGATCTAACTGCCTCTTGTGAGCCTTGCCTATCAGGGTCCTCCTAACTGAGCAGGTAGACGATGAGAATTATGGAGGAGACAAAATTTATTCATCAATTATTCACCAAATAATTACTGAGAATCTTCTCTGCTGGGCACTGTGCTGAGCTGGGAGGATTTTACATGATGATGCTAAGAGAAGTTTCTCACTGCTCTTTTCATGTAACCTCAGGATTTTAAAGCTGGAAAGATCCTGAGAGGATATCATCTATCAAAAACAATGCTGGGCAACACTTTATACACAAGAACTGCTTCAGGGAAAATAAACACGTTTACCATCTACATTCTTTTGGTTCATTCAAAGCAAATTCAAGACGGAATCGTTTTATTAAGTTCTTCGGCAGGAAGGGAGACATTCTCACAACTGAGTTTACTTACTCAATTGAATGGATGGCCATCAGTAAAAGGTTTGGCCTTTCTCTTTGGCCATTGAAATGCACATATTTGGACATCTGATATACTAAATATTAAATATCAATATTTGAGAATTAGCCCTTTTGGAGTTGATTTTCAAATTGTTGAATTTGAAGTTAGAATATATCCCAGAGTTTAGGCAGGTCACATGGCCCACAGGTTGTAGTTACTCATCCAAGAGGTAGTGAATGGAACACCATGATTGGCATCCATCCTCCACCACACATTGTGCAATAGCTGAGGCCCTCTCCTGGGTTAGGTATCTGTTTCTTTCTTTAAAAAAAAAAAAAAAACTCTTTTCATTGCAAACAACCAAAAGAAAAACTTATGCCAGAAAAGGGGCAGCTATAAAATCTCAAATGAGTTCAAAAGCCTAGACGTTAGTATCAGGCATGGCAGAAATCAGGTGTTCAAGTCATTTAATCAGTATTCCACTCTTTACTCCCCACTCCACTGCTTTCTTCTCTGGTTATTTTACTCCTAGGTAAGCTCTCTCTGTCCTCACCCACAGCCTACTAAGCAAGAGCCAAGCCTCCCAAATACAAGTCCAGTAGAAAAGAGTTGCCTCTCTCTAGGTCACACCTGCCTTTGTTCTGGAATTAGAGCTTTTGGGCTCTGCCTAGCCTTGAATCAGTCTCAGTGGTCTCATTGGTCAAAATAGGTCTTTTGGTCACAATTATGGCCAGATCCCTGTGAAATATATGGGCAGAGACTGATGAAGAGTTATTCCCTAAGGAGAATTGGATTGCTATTATTGGATAAGAGGGGATAATCCTGAAAATACAAAGAAAAACTCTCTACCATCCTTCCTATCTATCTTGCTGTTCATTGATCCATCTTTCATCCATTTATTCATCCATCCATCCATTTGACCATCCACCTACATATATATCCAACCACCTACCCACTTAGTCATTCAGATAACTAGCTATTTGGGGACTGTTCTTCCCTTTACTACAGAAAACAAACTTTCAGTTCATGACATATCTTAGGAGTTCCAAAACTATTTTTTAAATGAATTTTACCTTATTCTCACTTTACACATAATGAAAAGATGGATCACAATAGCTCATGTCAGAGCTGGGATCTGCACCCATCCCCCCAAACATATTTTTCCCAGGAAGATGTTGCCTCATCCACTGGGCAGTAAGACAAACATATTTAAATTATGACTAAACATAATGGCATCATGTAAAGGTATGCTTATCTGTGGTTTTACTAACCAGCACTCATTTTCATTCCAGAATCGTATTCATCTTTTCAAAAGAAAAGTTTACCCTCATTATAATGCCTGCTACTGCTAAGTCGCTTCAGTCGTGTCTGACTCTGTGCAACCCCATAGACGGCAGCCCACCAGGCTCCGCCATCCCTGGGATTCTCCAGGCAAGAACACTGGAGTGGGTTGCCATTTCCTTCTCCAATGCATGAAAGTGAAAGGTGAAAGTGAAATTGCTCAGTCGTGTCCGACTCGTAGCGACACCGTGGACTGCTGCCTACCAGGCTCCTCCGCCCAGGGGATTTTCCAGGCAATAGTACTGGAGTGGGGCGCCATTGCCTTCTCCGCATTATAATGCCACGTCGCAGCAAAAAAAAAAAAAAATGTATATAACAATTTTAATGTCAAAAAGTAGGTACATTTTGTTATTGTGCTTAACTCTAATGCATGAAGCTATTATCCAAACTATTGAAATATGCCTCAAAATACATATGTCTTAATAAGACTTTAGTGATTATCATGATACTGGTGGAGAGAATTAGAATACAGAGCATCTGGAACACTCTCCATGAGAACAGCTTTACTAAAGACCCAACAAAGTTAAGGCTATGGGGATGGAAGGTGGAGTGGTCAACCATATGTTCACCATCATCTTTATATATACATGGACACACACTATCTTCTTTGGCAAGTTTAAATGCCTTATAAGCCCAAGCCTATTTGATACTTGTTCTATTTGGATTATAGATGTGCTATAGTGTTTTGTGCTTAGGGGTTCCTGGATAGGAGTATAGCATGGAATTTATGATTGTTGATTTCTTTACACTGTTTAAAGGAAAAAGAAGAAAAATGACTGGAGTTGGGACTCTTGGGTTCATTCATTTGCTCAATAAATGTTAACTGAGTACCTACAATATGCCAAGCACTGTCCTAGGACACAACAGTGAGTGAATCAAACAGTCTCAAATCCTTTCCCTCCTGGAACTTAGACAATTCAATGCCAGATTCTGTCATTAAGGAATAATTTATACTTTGATGCATCACTTGCTTCTTTGGGCTTCTGTTTTACTGCTTGAGCTGTGAGAGGTGAATGAACTCACACCAAGCAAAAGAAAGTAAGTAAGTGAAGTCGCTCAGTGGTGTCCGACTCTTTGCAACCCCATGGACTGTAGCCTATGAGGCTCCTCTGTCCATGGGATTTTCCAGGCAATAGTACTGGAGTGGATTGCCCTTTCCTTCTCCAGCGGATCTTCCTGACCCAGGGATCGAACCTGGGTCTCCCGCATTGTAGACAGACGCTTTACCATCTGAGCTACCAGGGAAGGAATGGTTTAAATAACTAAGCTGGGGAAAAGGAAGACTCACAGAGGACAGAGTGCTTCTGCCCAAATCCTGAGAAAGATTTTCTGCTTATGAGCAAAGATAATTGGTCTGTGTGGCTCCCAAGGATAGAATGAGGATTATTGGAGACACAGCTGAATTACTTACAAGGAGATCAGAAGGTGGTGAGACCTTTGTTACCGAAAGTGTACAAAAAGAGGAAAGGAATTTGGCTGGAATGTGGGAGAAGTATCAAACTTCTAAAAATTCCCAAATATAGGGGGACGCTTGTATACCTATGGCCAACTCATGCTGATGTATGGCAAAAACCATCACAATATTGTAAAGTAATTATCCTCCAATTAAAATAGATAAATTAATTTAAAAAACGTGAGTGAAGAGCATAATTAATAGTGCCCTCAGCCATCTTGGTACTGCACTGTTTGGACCACATGTCTTCCACGTTTCTTGCAATAGGAGAAAAGAAGCAAGGAGGAGGCCTCTTAACTACATTGGCCCGGCAGTGATGTGGATCACTCCTGCTTACAGCCCAATAGCTATAAAAAGGTGTTGTTTTTTAGTCACTAAGTTGTGTCCAACTCTTTGCAACCCCATGGACTGCAGCACGCCAGATTTCCCTGTCCTTCACTATCTCCCAGAGTTTGCTCAAACTAACGGCCAGTGAATCGGTGGTGCCATCCAACCATCTCATTCTCTGTCACCCACGTCTCTTCCTGCCCTCAATGTTTCCCAGCATCTGGATCTTTTCCAATGAGTCCACTTTTCACATCAGGTTGCTAAAATATTGGAGCTTCAGCTTCAGCCTCAGTCCTTCCGATGAATATTCTCTGAGTTCCTTTAGGATTGACTGGTTTGATCTCCTTTCAGTCCAAGGGAATCTCAAGAGTCTTCTCCAGCACCAGGATTTGAAAGCATCAGCTCTTTGGTGCTCAGTCTTCTTTACGTTTCAACCCTCACATCCATACATGACTTCTGGAAAAACCATAGCTTTGACTCTACAGACTTTGTCTTGAGAATAACATCTCTGCTTTTTAATACACTGTCTAGGTTTGTCATAGCTTTTCTTCCAGAGAGCGAGTGTCTTTTAATTTCATGGCTGCAGTCACCAACCAGAGTGATTTTGGAGCTCAAGAAAATAAAATCTGTCACTGTTTCTATTGTTTCCTCATCTATCTGCCATGAAGTGATGAGACCGGATGCCATGATCTTCGTTTTTTGAATGCTGAGTTTTAAGCCAGATTTTTCACTCCCTTCTTTCACCCTCATCAAGAGGCTCTTTAGTTCCTCTTTGCTTTCTGCCATTAGAGTGATATCATCTGTGTATCTGAGGTTGTTGATATTTCTCCTGACAGTCTTGATTCCAGCTTGTGAATCATCTAGCCCTGCATTTTGCATGATGTACTCTGCATATAAGTTAAATAAGCAGAGGAACAACATACAGCCTTGCTGTACTCCTTCCCCAATTTTGAACCAGTACATTGTTTCACGTCCAGTTCACATCAGGTTACACAAGGCTGTGATCCATGTGGTCATTTTGGTTAGCTTTCCGTGATTATGGTTTTCATTCTGGAGGCTGTGGGATTATAGTTCTTGCTTCTTTCGCCTGCCCTCTAATGGATGAGAATGAAAGGATTGTGCAAGCTTCCTGATGGGAAGGACTGGCTGTTGGGAAAATGGTCTTGCTCTGGTGGTTGGGGCCATGCTCAGTAAACCTTTAATCCAATTGCCTGCTAATGGGTGTGGCTGTGCCCCCTCCTTGTTAGTTGTTTGGCCTGAGGTGACCCAGTCCTGGAGTTGACAAGCTCTTTGGTAGGGCTACTGGTGACCTCCAAGAGGACTTGTGCCAACATGCGCCTCCTACGACTGCTGTGGCCAGTTCCCCTGTCCTCACGGCAGGCCACTGCCAGCCTCGCCTCCACTGGAGACCCTCAGATGCTCACAGGCAGGTCTGGCTCAGCCTCTTGTGGTGTGCCTGTTCCTTTCCCCTGCGTCCTGGTGTGCACAAGATTTTGTTTGTGCCCTCCAAGAGTCTCTGTCTCCCCCAGTCCCATAGAAAGTCAATAATCAAATCCCACTGTCCTTCAAAGTCAGATTCCCTGGAGATTCCCAGTACATTTGCTAGATCCCCAGTTTGGGGAGTTTGATGTGAGGCCTAGAAATTTCACAACAGTGTGAGAACTTCTTTGGTATTATAATAAGCTATGTGGTTCAAAACAAATACCAACAAAAGCAGGGAGATATAGTAGAGAACATGAGTATACAGTGAGATTGTCTCTGTCAACTAAGATTTTGTAAAAATGGAGAAAATTGCGGCAATACCTATTTTAGAGAATTAAGAATTAAATGAGCTAAACTGAATTAGTTCTTTTAATCTTGTACCATCCTATGACTGACATTTTAAAAAAATGAGCCTTTCTTTCAACTTATTTCTCTTTTTCTCATCTTCAAAGACTACTGTGGTAGCTGGCAGGACCAGTTGGAAGGATGCTCTAGAGAAGCCCTGGGAGGAGCCACGAAGGGGCTGATCCTATATGGACATATCCCCACACCTTCACTTGTTGCCTAAAATCCATCATTAGAAGCATTCACTGCCACTTTTCACAGCTCTAGGCTTGGAGTAGCTAGGGCATGACAGATCAGGACAGTGGATATGGGAAGTCCAGGTGGGAAACTGTTTTAGTGACAATCTCAGGGCAACCCTGAGCAGGGGAGAGGCAGCATGTCTCAAAGACCCACCACCTGTGGCCTTGCTGTTACTATATACGTAGTCAGAAAGGTGGTATCCCCTTGGCGGGACATCCTAGGTGCAGGCTGCCCATCTGAATTTGAAATGAATTCAATTTAGCCTTGTGTAATTACTTATTTGATTCCTGACGATGACACACAGTTAGGAGGGAAATTGACATTCTGTCGTCTCTTTTCCAATAAACCAAACTCCAGGTACTTTGTGGCAGCCGGGCCACCTGCTCTTCTATAGAGAAATTAGTGAGCACAGGGAGCTTGGAAATACAGAATCCCAAGCCCTGGGTGTTTTTAGGGAGTCTGAAATGACTGAATAATATAGTCAATCAAGGGTATATGCCTGAACCTCCTTTTCCCTAGTGAGTACAGTAGACCTCTTTTTGGAAAGTATTTAGGATGGCTTCCTACTTTAGAAATATGAATTCTCTCACTTGTTAGTGAAAACTCATTTATGTTCAAGGTCACTTCTTTAAAATTTCAAACAATGTAGGAGCCTGGAGATATCCCCAGTAAATCATAAGAAGCCTTGCAGTTCTAAGTATAGGAAAATGTATTTGTTATCTCATGGCTACCCAATGCCTTCTTTGTCCAAGTCTGTATATGACCCCTGCATTCTGGATGATGCCCACAGGACTGAGAAAGAGGAACCCATTCAAGCTAAGAGGATACGAATCAGGTGAATGGGACGGGACTTGACAAAGGTTCCCAGAAGGTGGTTGAAAGATCAGTGAGCACCTTAAGTCTCATTGATGAAAGAATAAACTCCACAAGAGCTTAAACGGAGGGCTTAAATGTCAATATCCATGGAAACTGAGCCTTCCATGTATCTTGGGTAGATGCATTTAGGTGATAACCCCATGATGAGGTGAGAAAGGTGTAAGTACTAAGCCATGCAGCAGAGCTTCCTAATGGGGGGGTTTTTGTCCCTCCTCCCAGAGGACACTTGATAAAATGAAGGCATTTTTGGTTGTTGGACCTGAAGGGTTACTACCAGCATCTAGTGAGGCGTGGCCAGGGATGCTGGCAGGCACCCTACCACACACAGCTGCCCACAGGATAGGATCACCTGGCCCACGGTGTTTTGAGGGCTGAGAAACTGCCCCCCAGAGCAAGGGGCCAGACCCAAGACACTACCTTCTTTTGAGATGTAGAGTCGGCAACTTGAAAAAGGTGATCTCTCCTGGCCTTGGGAAAACTTTTATGCTGAGTCGAGAAAGGTGAACTATTCTTACTTCAGATCACAAATCACATCACACTCCTCTGTTCAAAATCGTCCACTGGCTTCCTATTGTTTTTAGGAAAAAATCCAAAATACATAATACAGCCTGCAGGGTCCTGTGTAAATATTTTTCTCACTTTCTGCAGGAAGGACGAAAGGGCCAGAACTTAGGCAAGGGACACTGCTCAGGGCAACTCCTCATCAATGTCGAGTTAATGAAAAATGTCGAGAAAGGATGGCTAAAAATAATCTGTTGTTGCCATACTTGCAGGCGATGCTGGGAAGATGGAGTGATAGTAAATGGGTCTCACACGTGGAGACTGTCAGGGTTATTACTAGATTGATGCTCAAAAAGCAATAAATGTCTCATTTTTTAAAAAAGACATACTCAGATGTAACTAACACAAAGATGAGAGAGGAGAGTCACTTAGACACACTTTCTCTTCTGTCCTTGATTAAGAGGCAGGACATCATTTTCGGTTTCACATAACAGTTCTTGAAGCCCTGGGAAAGATGGCTGATGGAGAATTTCAGGAGAAGGGGCTGATGGCTCCTATTCTTTAGGAAAGATAACAATCACTCTGCCCAGCTTCTCTTGGGGATTTAGGTTTGTCTTTAGTATAATGTTGCTGAGACTAAACTGAAGGCGGCCTGGTCTCACCTGAGTTGCACACTGCTCCTCCCTTTGCCCGCTGGGCACCTGTTCTGCTGGACTTCTGCAGGGCCTTGAGCATCAAGCTTCCTCTTCCTATAAGTTCTTCCTTTAGCTTCGGTTCCGGATTTTGCCCCTGTTTCTCTTACACACACACACACTGCACCATTTACTCTTGTTCATTTCTCTCATCTCAGATCAAATATTGTCTCTGGAGAGATTTCTCTGGCTCCCCATGATTTGGCTCAGTCTCCTTTTTCACGCATTCCTGTGCCCTTCTTGTCACTCTTATATGAGTGGGGTATTCAGTACACTCATGTATTTCTCCCCCCACCTTTTGATGAGTAACTCCATGAAGATAAAGGTCAGGGCTGTACCTTCACGCACTGTACAAAGGCATCCAGCCAGGGCACAGCCAGGGGCTGAAGGCTATGAATGGTCTGCTGGCCTGGTCAGCCTTGGCGGTCACTCTCACTGTGCAACTCCAGTGCCCAGCACAGTGCCTGGTGCAGAGCAAGCCCCCAAGAATTGTGGATTGATGGATGTGTCTTGCCAAAAGTTTTACTTTTAGTTTTCAGGTTCGAAGGATTTGTTAACAAAAGAAACCACTCATTACATACAAATAAAAACGTTTAATATTTAATTGGGGATTATTTAATTTAATTTCAATACACAGTCATTAAAAGAAATGAGAAATAGAAACAGCAGAGAACAGTAACAACACATACACCACCAAATTGGGCTGACCAATATCCAGACTTAAAACAGCGTTCTGGGAAGTTGCGAGTAACCACAATCTGGAGTCCCAGTTAGGAAAAGGTCCCTGGCAGTGCGTCCACTCCATGAGTGAGACTTCAAACTGGAATTTTGGGGTTCCCGTCTATAATCCCAGGCTACAAACTGATATCATTATCAGTTTGTGAAAAAAAATGCAGCTCTGGCTTTCCTTTAACCTTTTAACAATGCTGTTTGTTTCACCTTGTGAGTCTTAGGATTTTGTTAGACCCCGGAGATTGCCCAGACCCTCAGGGGCCTTCTTATTCAAAGTGCTGCCTGACTTGTTATGATTCCCGGCAGGCAAGCATGGAATCCAGGCAGTGTCCAGGTAGGTCAGAAGCAGGTCAGAGGCCTGCTCTCCTGCTTCTGAAACCTCCACTTTACTTTCCCTACTAGTCAGGCTCAGGATAGTTGAGGCTGAAGAGTATAGGAAGAAGGCAACAGAACACAAGCTGTCCTCTTAATTCTGTAAGTCAAATAACAATTTCAGATAGCCAGTAGAAATAAAGTGATCAACGAAACAGGAATGGGTTAAACGATGAAGCAAACAATTTTTGAGAAGTAGGGCATTTAGTAAAGAAAACGTCCCACCATGAATGAGAAGTATATTTTTGTACATCAACTCCTACATCCATTAACTTATTTGCAAAAATAGTAGTAACAACAGAATGTTCTATCGAGGTGCCATTATGTTTGCTATGAAATTTGGCAAATTGTTCCTTGCAAAATCTTAGGTAAGGATTCTGAGGGGAAGTTAATATTGGGAAAAGAATGAGTAGGGAACAACATTTGAGTCCGCAGTACCTGAATTCTCATGGGGGTGGGGGGCTTCCCCAGTGGCTCAGCAGTAAAGAATCTCCCTGCAATGCAGGAGATGCAGGTTCAATCCCTGGGTCAGGAAGATCCCCTGGAGGAAGGCATGGCAACCCACTCCAGTATTCTTGCATGGAGAATCCCATGGACAGAGGAGCCTGGCAAGCTATAGTCCATAGGGTTGCAGAGAGTTGGACACGACTGAAGCAACCAAGTATGCATGCACACTTCGGGGGGAGGGAAGTAATAGGTGGTCCCATTCCAACATGTGTTAGGCTGCTGGAAAAAGGAGCTCCTAACTGATACACAGAAGTAGCTTCTACATCTACTGGTTACAATACATATAAATTGAGGGGCTATTTCAAAAAACATATTAAAGGATTTAGGGAAGATAGTCCATTCACAAGTTGGTGGAATTCTCCAATTAGCAGGATTCCCAAACATGAGACCTCGGTCCACATGAGTGAAAGCGAAATTCACTCAGTTGTGTCCGACTCTTTGCAACCCCATGGACTATAGTCCATTGAATTTCCAGGCCAGAATACTGGAGTGGGTAGCCCTTCCCTTGGTCCACATAGCAGTCCCTTGGTAACTTTGTCACAGTCTATCAGTAAGTGGGTACAACTATTAAAGTAACAGACGAAATTGGCACATAACGCTTGTATTCAAGGCTTGAGCTATATCTTCACCAGTGATGTGTAATCTAGCATACTGATGACTTTTGTCCCTAGAAAGTCAAAGTTAAGAAAGGACAGACCTTTTGTTGGACAGGTGAAGTTATCCTGAGTTGAGGTCCAGCCCATGTTTCTGTAGCTGAAGATTACCCAAGACCTTTCTTCATATTTTTCTTTAAATTTTTTAAAATTAATTAATTTATTTTAATTGGAGGATAATTACTTTACAGTATTGCCATGGTTTTTGCCATACATCAACATGAATCAGCCACAGGTATACATGCATCCCTGACACACATATTTTTCTTTTAATTGTAGCATACCCTTGCGGTTGAGGCATGAATGGCAATCCACTTTATAGTTAGGCTTTCAAGAATAATCTATTTATGAGAATAACAGGGGCTAATGGCACATATTTCCATGTTTCCTGTTGGATATCATCAGTAATAAGGTGTTATTCTTCCTCTGAGAAGTCGCATCAGCAGATATGGGAAGATGGTTAGTTTCCTTCACACAGACTTCAGCTCCAATTGCATGTATTTCATTTGTGGATCCAAACCTTCCATCACCTCTAACTGTTAATAAGATGGGTTGCTGTTGTTCAATCACTAAGTTATGTCCAACTGTTTGTGACCACATGGACTGCAGCATGCCAGGCTTCTCTGTCCTTCACTATCTCCCAGAGTTTGCTCAAACTCATGCCCACTGAATTGCTGATGCACTCCAACTGTCTCATCCTCTGTCACCCCCTTCTCCTCTGCCCCAACCCTTCCCAACATCAGGGTTTTCCCAGAGAGTCGGCTCTTCCCATCAGGTGCCCAAAGTATTGGAGCTTCAGCGTCAGTCCTTCCAATGAATATTCAGGGTTCATTTCCTTTAGGATTGACTGGTTGGTTTCCTTGCAGTCTGAGGGTCTTGCAAGAGTCTTTTCAAGCACCACAATTCAACAGAATCAATTCTTCGGCACTCAACATTCTTTAGGTCCAACTCTCACATCCATACATGGCTACTGGAAAAACTATAGCTTTGACTATACAGATCTTTGTCAGAAAAGGTAATGTCTCTGCTCTTGAATACACTGTCTACGTTTGTCATAGCTTTTCTTCCAAAGAGCAAGCATCTTTTAATTTTGTGGCTGTAGTCACCATCCATAGTGATTTTGGAGCCCAGAAAAATAAAATCTGACAGTGTTTACATTTTTCTCCCATCTATTTGCCATGTAGTGATAGGACTGGATGCTATGATTTGAGTTTTTTGGTTGTTGAGTTTTAAGCCAGCTTTTTCACTCTCCTCCTTCACACTCATTAAGAGGCTTTTTAGTTCCTCTTCACTTTCTGCCATTAGAGTGATGTCATGTGTATCTGAGGTTGTTGATATTTCTCTGGGCAACCTTGATTCTAGCTTGTGATTCACTGAGTCCTGCACTTTGCATGATGTACTCTGCATAGAAGTTAAATCAGCAGGGTGACAATATAAAGCCTTGTCATACTCCTTTCCCAGTTTTGAACTAGTCCATTGTTTCATGAATGGTTCCAACTATTGCTTCTTGTCCTGCATACAGGTTTCTCAGAAAACAGGTAAGGTGGTCTGGTATTCCCATTTCTTCAAGAATTTTCCACAGTTTGTTGTGATCCACACAGTCAAAGGCTTTAGGGCAATCAATGATGCAGAAGTAGATTTTTTTTTTTTTTTGGCATTCCCTTTTTCTATGTTCCAACAGACATTGGTAATTTGATCTCTGGTTCCTCTGCCTTTCCTAAATCCAGCTTGTATTTTGGAAGCTCTTGGTTGACATAGTGTTGAAACCTAGCTTGAAGGATTTTGAGCATTATCTTGCTAGCATGTGAAATAAGCGCAATTGCATGGTAGTTTGAATATTCTTTGGCACTGCTCTTCTTTGGGACTGGAATAAAAGGATTTGATTTAGGTCATACCTGTATGGCCTGAGCTTCCACGGTGGCTCAGCAGTAAAGAATCTTCCTGCAATGCAGGAGCCATTGGAGATGTGGGTTTGGTTCCTGGGCTGGGAAGATCCCCTGGAGGAGAGCATGGCAACCCACTCCAGAATTCTAGCCTGGAGAATTCCATGGATAGAGGAGCCTGGAGAGCTACACTCCACAGTGTCAAAGAGAGTTGGGTGTGACTGGAGTGACTGAGTACGCATGAGCACTTTAAGTATCCTAGAGGTTTTTCCTACTCTCTTCAATTTAATCCTGAGTTTTGGAGTAAGGAGTTCATGACCTGAGCCACAGTCAGCTCCAGGTCTTGTTTCTGCTGACTGTATACAGCTTCTCCACCTTCAGCTGCAAGGAATACAATCAATCTGATTTCAGTGTTGGCCATCTGATGATGTCCGCATGTAGAGTCATCTCTTGTGCTGTTGGAAGAGCATGTTTTCTATGACCAGTGTGTTTTCTTGAAAAAACTCTGTTAGCCTTTGTCCTGCTTCATTTTGTACTCCAAATTCAAGCTTGCTTTTTACTCCAGGTATCGCTTGATTTCCTTATTTTGCTTTCCAATCGCCTGTGATGAAAAGCACTTTTTTTTTTTGGTGTTCTAGAAAGTTTTGGAGTTATTCATAGAATCGTTCTACTTCAGCTTCTTCAGTGTTAGTCGTTGGGGTATAGACTTGGATTACTGTGCTGTTGAAAGGTTTGCCTGGAAATGAACCACGATCATTCTGTCATGTTTGAGATTGCACCCAAGTACTGCATTTCAAACTCTTTTTTTGACTATGAGGGCTACTCCCACCTTCCTAAGGGATTCTCCCCACAATAGTAGATATAAAGGTCATCTGAATTAAATTTACCCATTCCTGTCCTTTTTAGTTCACTAATTCCTAAAATATCGATATTCACTCTTGCCATCTTCTGCTTTCAGTTTCAGTTCAGTCGCTCAGTCGTGTCCAACTCTTTGTGACCCCATGAATCGCAGCATGCCAGGCCTCCCTGTCCATCACCATCTCCCGGAGTTCACTCAGACTCACGTCCATCGAGTCAGATGCCATCCAGCCATCTCATCCTCGGTCATCCCCTTCTCTTCCTGCCCCCAATCCCTCCCAGCATCAGGGTCTTTTCCAATGAGTCAACTCTTTGCATGAGGTGGCCAAAGTCCTGGAGCTTCAGCTTCAGCATCATTCCTTCCAAAGAAATCCCAGGGTTGATCTCCTTCAGAATGGACTGGTTAGATTTCCTTGCAGTCCAAGGGGTTCTCAACACCACAGTTCAAAAGCATCAGTTCTTTGGTGCTCAGCCTTCTTCAGAGTCCAGCTCTCACATCCATACATGACCACAGGAAAAACAATAGCCTTGACTAGACGGACCTTAGTTGGCAAAGTAATGTCTCTGCTTTTGAATATTCTATCTAGGTTGGTCATAACTTTTCTTCCAAGGAGTAAGCATCTTTTAATTTCATGGCTGCAGTCACCATCTGCAGTGATTTTGGAGCCCCCCAAAATAAAGTCTGACACTGTTCTACTGTTTCCCCTGTGTTCAATTTACCTTGATTCACAGACCTAACATTCCAGGTTCCTATGCAATATTGTTCTATACAGCATCAGACTTTACTTTTGCCACCAGACACATCTACAATTGAGTGTCGTTTCCACTTTGGTCCAGCTTCTTCATTCTTTCTGGAGCTATTTCTTTGCTCTTCCTCAGTAGCATATTGGACACCTACCAACCCGAGGGGCTCATTTCTGGTGTCATATCTTTTTGCTTTTTCATGGAATTCTCAAGGTAGGAATACTGGAGTGGAATAAGATGAGAGGTTCTTCTTTTTTGTACTTTGCCATTACATATGGAAGAATCAGCAATTTGGCAAATTGATTATGTTTATTAACAAACAGATCATTCTTTCCTTCAATTTGCACTATTACTCAGATTTCTCCTTGGTAGTCTGGGTCTATAACTCCTTCATGAAGTTATAGTATTAGTCTTTTTGGATTTCCCAAAGGGAATGGCCACTAAATATCCAGAATATGTGTCCACAGCCATGCACCTATATTGGCATCCTTTATCTAGAATCAATGAGCCAATATAACCAATTTTCCATATTTGCCAAGGCAGCTTGTAATGTGCCAATTGTACCTTGATTAATTGTGGCAATCTTCTACGCTTAATATGTTGACAAATTGGATAGTGTAAAATAACAGATTTAATGAGATTCATAATTAAAGAAATGGGCCTCCCTGGTGGTTCAGGCAGTAAGAATCTGCCTGCAATGCGGGAGACCCGGGTTTGATCCCTGGGTTAGGAAGATCCCCTGGAGAAGGAAATGTCAACTCACACCACTATTCTTGCCTGAGAAATCCCATGGAGAGAGGAGCCTGATGGGCTGCAGTCCATGGGGTCGCAAAAGAGTCAGACATGATTTAGTGGGTAAACAACAGCAATAACAGTTATCTCAAATGTGTTCCTTTTTCTAGCTGAGTAATGTTCCGTTGTGGGATGATTTGATGGAATAGCATTGAAACATATTCGTTACCGTACATAAAACAGATGAACGGTGTAAGTCCGATGCATGAAGCAGAGCACCCAAAGCCAGTGCTCTGGGACAACCCAGAGGGATAGAGTG
Source organism: Oryx dammah (assembly GCF_014754425.2). NCBI lineage: Eukaryota > Metazoa > Chordata > Mammalia > Artiodactyla > Bovidae > Oryx > Oryx dammah. The sequence goes on along the minus strand of NW_024070186.1, from coordinate 172,552,918 downwards.
GGGAAGGAGAGGGGAGCGGGATTCAGCCTGGGGGAGACACATGTACACTGGTGGCTGATTCATGTTGATGTAAGACAAAAACCATCACAATATTGTGAAGTAATTATCCTCCAACTAAAATAATTAATTTAAAAGGAAAAAAGACAGTTACCTCAGGTCTAATGACAGCCTCTTGCTCAAGGCCTTCTGTAGGAATTTAGGACATTGTCACGGAAGGCAGTGACTCCATGTGGCTCCGGTTTGGCTCAGTCCTGAATATACCACTTCCATTTTATTATGCTGGATTCCTGGGCTTGCCCAATCCTGTGGGTTTGGGGCGAACTTTGTATTAGTAACCATTGCATGATTGGTACTTGAGGTCTCAATATTATAAGGTGATCTATAGTCAATTGCTTCATATCAATCAAAGCCCCCAAACAAGTCAAAGCTGTTTTTCAAAGGTAGTGTAATTTCTACCAGTCTCTGGAAATTGCCCAACCCAGAAGCATAAAGGCACTCTTTTGCCTTGCTGTTTTTGCCATAAGCTTCAATTAGCATATGGTTCATTGATAAACACATGTAATTTTCTGTCCCTTCCTTGTAGCTCACAGAATATTTGATAACAGCAAGGAAATATCTGGGAAGTAAGTCTTAGTCAACATAGATTTCAAAGTAACAAAACTAGAATTTAATGTTCAGTGAAATACATAATTTTTTTGTGTGTGTGAAGGCATTAACCATGCAGTTGGGCTTTCCAGGTGGTATTAGTGGTAAAGAACATGCCAGCAAGTGCAGGAGATGTAAGAGATGTGAGTTTGATCTCTGGGTCAGGAAGATTGCCTGGAGGAGGGCATGGCAACCCAATCCAGTATTCTTGCCTGCAGAATCCCATGGACTGATAAGCCTGGCAGGCTATAGTCCATAGGGTTGCAAAGAGTCGGACAGAACTGAAGCAGCTTAGCTCACATGCACAACCCTGCAGCCAGGGAAGGCTATCCCATCAAAACCACTACAAGATTGGAAAGTAATTAGCCTCCAATTAAAATAAATAAATTTTTAAAAAATGAGGATGGTCAGGGAACCAGGAGAAGCCATGCAGCCATCTTGGATTTCCCATAACCCTGACTGTTTGATTCACAGCTATCGTTTAACCCATTTTAAATTCCTTGATTTAGCACCAGACTGTTGCTGTGTCCTAAGGACATCAGGATAGCAAAATGAGGGGGTCAATTTTTTGAAGAAGCAGAATGAGCTTTATCTATGTGTGCCACAATCTTCATAGATCATTGTGAAATAATATTTATTTACTTTATCAAAGTAGCAAAAGATTAAAAATATATATATAAATCACTTAAAGGCAAAAATTCACAGTCTGTTATCAAAAGCCACATACCAAGAAAACTTTGTTCTCTTAGCAGAGAGAGAAAACCAAATTCCAGCTTACTGAGAACAGCTTACTGTTAATAACAAAATTTGTTTATCTGGTTAATATTAATTTAATCTTAGTTGGTCTTTCCTATAAATCTTGAAAAGGTGGTAGTATTTTTTTTTTTTGCCAAAGCATCAGAGTGAAATCATAGCTGTCCAGTCCATAATGACAAAAAGAGTTAAGACACATTTAAAATCTGTTTTAAAAAGTAACTTGCTTACGGCTGTGACATGTAACACTTTCATATAATAACTAGAATTATGAATTATAACAGTTTATCAGGATATATCATATCAGATCTTTATGAATTCTATATAATCTCTAGATTCTTGCAATAGTAAGACTTATCATACAATATAACCTGATATTTGTAACTTTTTGACAATACATCCCATACCAAATGAACCTAATTAATTTCTTGCTTGAGAAATGCCTCTGGGCCCTCTGAAGTACCCCAAAGTTAGCTAAAGTTCAAAAGAACTTCATTCAGTTCAGTTCAGTTCAGTTGCTTAGTCGTGTCCAACTCTGCGAGCCCATGGACTGCAGCACACCAGGCTTCCCTGTCCATCACCAGCTCCTGAAGCTTACTCAGCCTCATGTCCATCCAGTTGGTGATGCCATTAAACCATCTCATCCTCTGTCTTCCCCTTCACCTCCCACCTTCAATGTTTCCCAGCATCTGGGTCTTTTCAAATGAGTCAGTGCTTTGTATCAGGTGGCCAAATTATTGGAGTTTCAGCTTCATCATCAGTCCTTCCAATGAATATTCAAGACTGATTTCCTTTAGGATGGACTGGTTGGATCTCCTTGCAGTCCAAGGGACTCTCAAGAGTCTTCTCCAACACCACAGTTCAAAACTAGCAGTTCTTGGCGCTCAGCTTTCTTTATAGTCCAACTCTCACATCGATACATGACTACTGGAAAGACCATAGATAGCTTTGACTAGATGGAACTTTGTTGGCAAACTAATGTCTCTGCTTTTTAATATGCTCTCTCTGTTGGTCATAGCTTTCCTTCCAAGAGCAAGCATCTTTTAATTTCATGGCTGCAGTCACCATTTGCAGTGATTTTGGAGCCCCCCAAAATAAAGTATCTCACTGTTTCCATTTTTTGCCATGAACTGATGGGACCAGGTCTTAATTTTCTGAATGTTGAGTTTTAAGCCAACTTTTCCACTTTCCTCTTTCACTTTCATCAAGAGGCTCTTTAGTTCTTTGCTTTTTGCCATAAGGGTGGTGTCATCTGCATATCTGAGGTTATTGATATTTCTTCTGGCAATCTTGATTCCAGCTTGTGTTTCATCCAGTCCAGCATTTCTCATGATGAACTCTGCATATAAGTTAAATAAGCAGGGTGACAATATACAGCCTTGATGTACTCTTTACCCAACTTGGAACCAGTCTGTTGTTTCATAGCCAGTTCTCACTATTGCTTCCTAACCTGCATACAGATTTCTCAGGAGGTAGGTTAGATGGTCTGGTATTCCCATCTCTTTAAGAATTTTCTAAAGTTTGTTGTGATCCACACAGTCAAAAGCTTAGCCATACTCAATGAAACAGAAGTAGATTTTTACTGGAACTCTCCCAACAGATGTTGGTAATTTGATCTCTGGTTCCTCTGCCTTTTCTAAATCCAGCTTGAACGTCAGGAAGTTCACAGTTCATATACTGTTGAAGCCTGGCTTGGAGAATTTTGAGCATTACTTTGCTAGCCTGTGAGAGGAGTGCAATTGTGCAGTAGTTTGAGCATTCTATGGCATTGCCTCTCTTTGGAGTTGGATGAAAACTGACCTTTTCCAGTCCTGTGGCCACTGCTGAGTTTTCCAAATTTGCTGACATATTGAGTGCAGCACTTTCACAGCATTATCTTTTAGGATTTGAAAGAGCTCAACTGGAATTTCATCACTTCCACTAGCTTTGTTCATAGTGATGCTTCCTAAGGCCCACTTGACTTCACATTCCAGGAAGTCTGGCTCTAGGTGAGTGATCACACCATCGTGATTATCTGGGTCATGATCTTTTGTGTATAGTTCTTTTGTGTATTCTTGCCATCTCTTCTTAATACCTTCTGCTTCTGTTAGGTCCATACCAGTTCTGTCCTTTGTTGTGCCCATTTTTGCATGAAATGTTCCCTTGATATCTCTAATTTTCTTGAAGAGATCTCTAGTCTTTCCCATTCTATTGTTTTCCTCTATTTCTTTGCATTGATCACTGAGGAAGGCTTTCTTATCTCTCCTTGCTATTCTTTGAGACTCTGCATTCGAATGGGCATATATTCCCTTCCCTCCTTTGCCTTTCGCCTCTCTTCTTTTCATAGCTATCTGTAAGGCCTCCTCAGACAACTATTTTGCTTTTTTGCATTTCTTTTTCTTGGGGATGGTCTTGATCATTGTCTCCTATACGATGTCACAAACCTCCGTCCATAGTTCTTCAGGCACTCTATCAGCTCTAATCTCTTGAATCTATTTGTCACTTCCACTGTATAATCATAAGGGATTTGATTTAGGTCATACCTGAATGATATAGTGGTTTTCCCTACTTTCTTCAATTTAAGTCTGAATTTGGCAATAAGGAGTTCATGATCTGAGCCACAGTCAGCTCCTGGTCTTGTTTTTGCTGACTGTATAGAGCTTCTGCATCTTTGGCTGCAAAGAATATAATCAACCTGATTTCAGTATTGACCATCTGGTGATGTCCATGTGTAGTCTTCTCTTGTGCTGTTGGAAGAGGATGCTTTTTATGATCAGTGTGTTCTCTTGGCAATAAGAATTTGATGTTACGAAGTTCTGTCAAAAATATCAAAGGGTTTTGAACACACATTGAGATCGGCTCATATGTCATTGTGAAACAATATTCCCTTAACCAAAGTAACAATAAAATATTTCAAAGGCAAATACAGAAAAGATTGCTTGAGAAGTAAATAAACTTCAAATCTGTTACCAAAGGCATTTCAGTATCCCTAGGAAACTTGTACCATGTATGAAACTCTTCTTTATGGGCCCACTTTCCACAAACCTTTCTCATCCCTTTCTGTATCCATAACTTTATTTTCCCATTCAGAAACACACACTTATAAGTCAGACCTTTATCCTTTTCCCTTAACAAAATGCAATTTCATTCCTCATACTTCCTTTATTAAACTACACATCCTACTTTCCCTAAGCAACCTTGAACTTTCCTTTATATTAGCATTCTGTAGATTGGTGAACATAAATACAAGTGATAATTACTAAAAAATATTATATGGAACATCTCAGGATGGTGCCAAACATGTTTGTTAATAGTTCTCAACCTTTTGTTTCTCTGTAAAAGGAAGACAGTGTTTAGTGCTGGTGGCTTACTCACTAAGTCTTATTTGACTCTTGTGACCCCATATAATAGCCCGCCAGGCTCCTCTGCCCATGGGATTCTCCAGGCAAGAATACTGGAGTGGGTTGGCATGCCCTCCTCCAGGGGATCTCCCTCACCCATAAGATTCCACATCTCTTATGTCTTCTGCAATGGCAGGCGGGTTCTTTACCACTAGCACCACCTGGGAATATTATAATATTATATATTATTTTAAAACATAATATATACTATAAATATAATGTATATAATTATGTAATATATGCATAATGTAAATATAATGTGTGCATGAATATTAAGAAACCTCTTTTCATAATGGCCCCATGCATGTGGGCTAAGTCACTTCAGTCATGTCTGACTCTTTGCAACCCTACAGACTGTAGCCCACCAGGCTCCGCTGTCCAAGGGATTCTCTAGGCAAGAATAATGGAGTGGGTTGTCATGCCCTCCTCCAGGGAATCTTTGAGGGAAAAGAGAACTCTTCTGTTAATGAATAAAAACATGCAAGTTTGGTGGATGCTTATTGCTACTAGAATTAGATACTATGTGTACAAAACCACATTGGCTGTCTGTATGTAAGAATAGAGCTATAGAAAGGCAGATCTAATTATACTGGATGCAAGCTTAAAGCTGGGAAATACCATTAGGAGAAATCTCCACTTGAGAATCTTGCTTGTATACACAAGTGTTGGGGTTTAACAAGAGTGTGAATGTGCTTGCCTACTCAATTATTCTTCTTGCAAATACTCCCTGGGGTCCTCTATGAGCTCAGCACTCTGCTAGGCTCCGAGGGGAATACAGAATAATAAGATTGAATCATTTTGTAAAAATGGCTAAATCCTACTGGGGGAGAGAAAATATTTAAACTATTAGTGATAATATGATTTCCGCATTCAACTAATATTACTGAACACCACCTACATGCCAGGGATTATCCCTAGGCACTGGGGACCCAGCAGCACAAAAAACAAAAGATCCTTTTCCCATGGAATTTATGGAGGGTAAGGAGCCATAAAAAACAAGCAAATAAATGCAATTTACACTGGTTAGATGAGTGCTTTTACTAATAAAGCAGGGTGGGAAGATGGAGATGATAGGTAGGGGTTGCTATTTCAAACTGGGTGATGAGGAAAGGTTTTTCAAAAGAGATGACACTTGGGCCAAGAACTGAAGCTGAACCAAGTGAGGTGGTGAATCGTATCAGTTTCAAGGAAAGTGAATTTCAGGCAAGAATATATCAAATGGCTCCTGGCATATTCAAGAAACAGTGGACGAACTTCCCTGGTGGCCCAGTGGTTAAGAATCCACCTTCCAATGTAGGGGATGTGAGTTTGATCTCCGTTCAGGGAACCAAGATCCCACATGCTACAGGGCAAATAAGCCCATGAGCCACAACTTGAGAGAAGCGTGCGTGCCACAGTGAAGATCTGGAGTGTCGCAAGTAAGACCCAATGCAGCCAAATAAATAAAATAAATATTATTAAAAAGATTCAGTTCAGTTCAGTTCAGTTCAGTCACTCAGTCATGTTCAACTCTTTGTGACCCCATAAATCTCAGCATGCCAAGCCTCCTTGTCCATCATCATCTCCCGGAGTTCACTCAAACTCATATCCATCGAGTCGGTGATGCCATCCAGCCATCTCATCCTCTGTTGTCCCTTTCTCCTCCTGCCCCCAATCCCTCCCAGCATCAGAGTCTTTTCCAGTGAGTCAACTCTTCGCCTGAGGTGGCCAAAGTACTGGAGTTTCAGCTTTAGCATCATTCCTTCCAAAGAACACCCAGGGCTGATCTCCTTTAGAATGGATTGGTTGGGTCTCCTTGCAGTCCAAAAAAGATTACATGGTGTCATTAAAACACAGAGGAAGAAGAAGAAGCAGCGGAGAGGTCAGTGTGGCTTGCAGCCAAGGGAGCAGTGAGGAGAATGGTGGGGCCAGACCATGCAATGTGACCTGTAACCTCACAGCCTTCAATAGGAAGCAAACGCCAACAACAAAGGGTAAGTCAACACTGAAAAACAAAAGTGAAAACAAAAGCCAGCTGCTGCAATAATGAAATTGGGGAAGCAAGCCTGACAGTTTCTTATGCTGCTGCTATGTAGTTGCTAAGTCATGTCTGATTCTTTTACAACCCCAAGGACTGTGGCCCACCAGGCTCCTCTGACCATGGGATTTCCCAGGCAAGAATACTGGAGTGGGTTACTATTTCCTTCTCCAGGGGATCATCCCTAACCAGGGATCGGACCCGCATCTCCAGCATTGGCAGGTGGATTCTTTAGCACTGAGGCACCTGGGATGCACTTCCAGTTTATTATATCCATGCCTATTACACCTGAGGCTGGGGCTGCTAATACCTGGAGATGCTGAACAGGAGGAGTCAGGGTTAGGATGGGGGTCTGCTCAGCAAGTCACCTCTAGAGAATACCCTTCTCTCTTTTTGACTGCCCAGTACCTTCCTGTGTTTGGGGAATTTACCTGCTCTAAGTTCCCACCTTTTACAACAGAAGCCAGATGCTGCCTTTCCCATCTCCCTTGCAGCTAGAGTGAAAGCATATGACGCTGCTTCCACCAATCAGATTGCTTGTTACAGACGTTGCCTTGAAAGCTGGTTCACCCACAATGGCAGCAGCTTTCTTCCAGCTTCCAGGGTTAGCAGGGGCCAATGGCTTAGTAGAGCATCCCAGGGGCTGGCGTTGCAAGGTCCATGGAGCCCCCCATGGGGATGGGGATGCCTCTGCTGCACCAGCTCTGCAGTGTGAGTTTAAGGATTATCTTAAGCAGAGCCTCAAAACTTGGTTCTCTTCATGGGCATTCATTTCCTGTTGTAACAAATGACCACAATCTTGGTGGGCCAAAACAACAAAATTTACTCCCTCATATTTCTGGAGGTCAGGAGTTCAAAATCAAGGTGTCAGAGGGCCATGCTTGCTCTGGAGGCTGTAGGGGAGAATTGGGTCTTTGCTTCTTCCAGCTTCTGGTGGCTGTTGGCAAGCCTTGGCTCACAGCCCCATCACTTCAATCTGCCTCCTTGGTCCCGAGGTCTCCTCTTTGCTCTATGTGTTCACTTCCACTTGTGTCAAGTCTCTGCTTCTTAAGGATTTGCAGGTCTTCCAGGTGGCTCAGTGGTAGAGAACCCCCCTGCAAATGCAGGAGACGTGGGTTCCATCCCTGGGTCAGGAAGATCCCTTGGAGAAGGAGCTGGCAACCCACTCTGGTATTCTTGCCTGGGAAATCTCATGAACCGAGGAGCCTGGTGGGCTATAGTCAATGGGGCCTCAAAGAGTTGGACACAATTTAGTGACTAAATAGCAACAGTAGTCATTGGATTTAGGACCCAGCTGGATAACCCAGAATGATGTCTTCTTATCTCACGATCTTTACCTTAATTACTTCTTCAGAGACTTTCCCAAATAAGATCACATCCACGCATTTCAGGGATTAGAACATGGACATATTTTTCTGCAGGCCAGGATTCAATCCACTGTACCACCTCCTGAAGATCCTATGGGTTCACAATTCACTTCTAATATGTTTCTTTTCAGCTCACACCATCCTGAACTGATTCCTTTGTCTGAAAATCAGAAACCTGACACTAACGTTTCCTTACCTGCATTTCTATTCCATGTCTCCAGCTGGGAAGAGGAGTCTGGCACGCAGCCTTGCTTGGAGTCCCAAGCCTGAGACTCTGGTCTCTGCAGGCATGGACAATGCCTGGCCTTCCCATTTGCTCATGTTGCCTCCTGCCTTCCCATGGAGGGAGAAAACGCTTATTTCAGCAGCTCTGTGTTTGAGACATTTTATTTTAGGCTAAAACATGTCTCCCAGTTTATGAAACTGGCAGACCCTACCATAGAAAGGATGACTAGGTGGTCAGCCTCACCACATCAACTATTTATGGGCTTTGTTAAAAAATAAAAGCCAGATCAAACTCACCTACAGAAACTTATGGAACAAGCACACATGCTTAGAATGCTTCTGGGGAGACAGCGATGTCTCCTCACCTCTCTGTGTTCTTCAAGCATCAACCTTTGTCATCTCATGGGGTGAGAGTGGAGTCTCTCCAAGGGAACACTTCCATGAATGTCTGGAGTCCATTGTAAGGAAGAAAAACAACTTGACAAACATTAGCCAGATGTTGACACACTTGGGCTCAGGAGCCAGAGGAATCTTGAAACCTGAATCCTGGTACCACTGCTTCCTGGCTGTGTGGCTTTGAGAATATTATTCACCTCTCTGAGCTTCAGTCTTCTCATCCTTGGAGAATATTAACGTCTACCTTGTTTTTTCTTGTCTTTGTTTGTTTGTTTTTGCTTTTATGAGGACTGGAGTCAATGAAGTTCCTAGTATACTGCTGACACATGTGAATGTGTGAAAGCACCTTCGATTGTTTTGCCTCTTGTCATCGCTCTTCTCTGAGCCTCACCTTGATTGTTTACCTGTGGATGTACTGCCTCTTCTGTTGTGAGTGCTGACCTCACAGTGCCCAGCGCCCGATAGGTGTTCTGTGAGTTTGGGGTGATAAAGCTGTGCTGTTTTGATGGCTGTTCAGTCTGTGTGATGGACCACAATGTAACAAGAATAGATTGACCATCTTGGACACATACCCTCGAACCTTATTTCTACTTCCAGTGGCGATAACCCCAGTCTCCACCTGAAGCCCCCAATATGTTATTACCAGCAACTTCACCATTTCTGGGAGCCCCTGGGGGAATGTCTGGCTTATTCTCACAAGCACAGTTTGCTTGGCCATCCTATGAAGCCTGCTTTTTTCTTTCTGCTCTGCACTGTCCCCTCTGGGTGAGGGGTGAGAACATCATTAGCACCAAGGGTGATGAGATGGTGTTGGAAGCACAATGTCAACTCAACCCAAAAGTCCCCATTGAAACAAATACTTCTGAGCCTACTATTAACCTTAGGTGCAATCAATGTCCCCAGAAATTTCACCAAAACAACCCCCCCTTTTTTTTAAGTCTTTATTGAATTTGTTACAATATTGCTTTTGTTCTTATGTTCTGGCTTTTTGGCTGTGAGGATTGCAGGATCTTAGCTTCTCAGTTCAGTTCAGTTTAGTCGCTCAGTCATGTCCGACTCTTTGCTACCCCATGACGCCAGACCATGCACGCCAGCCTCCCTGTCCATCACCAACTCTCGGCGTCCACCCAAACCCATATCCATTGAGTCGGTGATGGCATCCAGCCATCTCATCCTCTGTCGTCCCCTTCTCCTGCCGCCCTCAATCTTCCCCAGCATCAGGGTCTTTTCCAATGAATCAGCTCTTCTCATCAGGTGGCTAAAGTACTGGAGTTTCAGCTTCAACATCAGTCCTTCCAATGGACACACAAGACTGATCTCCTTTAGGATGGACTGGTTGGATCTCCTTGTAGTCCAAGGGACTCTCAAGAGTCTTCTCCAACACCACAGTTCAAAAGCATCAATTCTTTGGCGCTCAGCTTTCTTTATAGTCCAACTCTCACATCCATACATGACCACTGGAAAAACCATAACCTTGACTAGACGGACCTTTGTTGACAAAGTAATGTCTCTGCTTTTTAATATGCTATCTAGGTTGGTCATAACTTTCCTTCCAAGGAGTAAGTGTCTTTCAATTTCATGGCTGCAATCACCATCTGCAGTAACTTAGCTTCTCAACTAGGAATCAAATGGCACTCCCCCCACTGGCAGGTGAAATCTTAGCCCCTGGACTACCTTTTGGTTGTGACCTCTTTTGCTGTAGTCTGTGCTTTTTAGCATTCAGGCATGAGTCTCTAGGGTTCAAGAGGGACTGGTCTGAATTACAAGGCTCATGTTGGGTTCTATCTTGTCCTTCCTTCCAGTTCTGGGGCCACGGATCTTGGTAATTGGAGTGTGTGCACATGTATGTCCTATGACAGGAGTCTAAATATTGGCTCCATGATATACTAGCTCTGTGACCTTGGCCAAGTCACATATCTTTTCAAGTCCGAGTTTTACTGTCTACAAAGTGAGGGAGAGGAAATAATTTTCCTCACAAGGAAAATTAAGAATTAAATGAAATATTGATTGCAACTGGCAAAACCTGGCATACTCTAAGTACTAAATAAATGCTATCATTTTCATTTCCTTAGGTAAAAAAATTATTTACCTAGTGGCTCTACTGTTTCATCTGCAAATAATGCCTTGTAGTTACATCTACCAAACATTTGGGGATGAAGGGAGTGAGGTGGTAGCAGAGAAGATGGGGAAAGAACCCTTCTAACACCTCAGAGGTGTTAGAAATAAAATAGTAACTATCAGAAATATGATAATGCTATAAAATAAGCTATATAACAAGCTATGTAGATCATGAAATGGAGAGCATGGAACAAAAGTAGTGTGATTGCTGAAAGCCTAGACTCTGGAACTTGACAACTGAGCTTTAACTTCAGTTTTGTCATTTATTAACAGATGCTCTTGGGCAAGTTTCTTCATCTTTTGTGCCTCAGTTTTCCCATCTTAAATGGGGATGTTTGTTCTTAGTTGCTCAGTCATGCCCATTTCTCTGCAACCCCATGGACAGTAGCCCACCAGGCTCCTCTGTCCATGGAATTTCCCAGGCAAGAATACTAAAGTGGGTTGCCATTTCCTCCTCCACGGGATCTTCCCAACCGAGGGATCCAATCTCCTGGGGCTCCAGCATTGGCAGGTAGATTCTTTACCTGGGAAGCCCCCTTCAATGAGGATGATAGCACCTATATCATAAGATTGCTATGAGAATGAAATAAGTTAACTCATGTCAAGCCTCCAAAGCAGTATCTGACATATAATAATTAATTGATAAATATTAACTATTAGTATTAATTCTACAACTAATTAATCAGGAAAAGAAAGTTTAAAAAAGAAATCTGAGTGCTTCTCTGCAGATAGATCTCTTTGTACAATGTCCAAATGATCTATGCTCCTTCAAATATTTCAGTCAATGAAATGCCCAGGTATGTAGAAATTCTAGGATAAACCACCTAAAACTATTGCTCTTGGTGTAACCCATGTACAAAGAGCTTACATGTTGAGCTGGACTTTTTGTTGTTGTTGGAATGCATATGTATTAGTTATAGAGAATTTTCTACTTCAAAAGGCTCATGAAATAGACTCACAGACATAGAAAACAAGCTTATGGTTGCAAAGGAGAAAGGGGGCAGAGAGATAAATTAAGAGTTTGGATTAAAATATACCCACTACTATATATAAAATAGATAACCAACAAATACAGTGTAGCATGGGGAACTACATGCAATATCTTATGATAACCTATAATGGAAAATGGTCTAAAAAAGAATAGATATATATTTTTTATGTATAACTGAATCACTTTTCTGTATACCTGAAACAAACATGACATTGTAAATAATGTTTCAATAAAAAAAGAAATCTTGGACTAGAACAAGAAAGCAAATATAAAATAAAATACTCATGGAAGATTTTTCAGAGTGTCCATGAAACTTTATTGTGCCCACTCCCTAGACCTAGAAGTTCAACAATGTAATTGGCATTTTGTGGAATGGTCAAGGAGGTGCTCACGGGGTGCTGGGTTGCAAGTCAAAGAAGCTGACTCAAATCAGTCTAAGCTTGATCAGCACAAGGGTATCTCTTATAGCTCATCTGGACTCAAGATCCAGGAACTGAACCTATCAGGGTCTGAGGCTCCTCTATTCTGTTTTCTTGGAGCTGCAGTCTCCCTCCTCTCTGCTGCTCTCAGCCAATCTGCTTTTTTTTATTTTCCCCATTCTTTCTGTGCAGAGTAGCTTTTCTGCTTCTCCTGCCCACAGCTCAAACTGTGGCTACCATACTTTTTTTTCATTTTCTCTCTCCATATAACAGGCTCGAGTTTCATCCACCTCACTAGAACTGACTCAAATGGATTCCTTTTTTATAGCTGAGGAATATTCCATTGTGTATATGTACCACAACTTCCTTATCAATTCATCTGCCAATGGACATCTAGGTTTCTTCTGTGTCCTAGCTATTGTAAGTGGTGCTGCATCTCTCAGACCTAGTCTCAGTACCTGACAAGCAAAAATCATCAGGTACTACAACTCAAAATTCCCAGGGGAGAATTTGATTGGCCCATTTTTGCCTTCTCATCCAATCATATAAGTTCGGGGTCAAAGTCCCACATCAGAAACAATGCTACAAAGGGGTGGGGCAGATACTGGGTCGCTGGGGTGTGTGTTGGATATGGGTCTTCAAAGGCATCATCGCTAGACAAAGCAGGGAAAGAGGACAAATAGCTGCAGTGATTGACAGTGACCTGGGCTTTGGCAAGACCACGTGACAAGGATCCATGTCAAAATCTTCTGAGCCAATAAGCTTGCTGTTGGCTATTTCAGTCAATTCCCCAACACCTGCCCTCCTGCTGCAGGACAGGACCGGGCGACTTTGCAGGCTCATGTGCCTTGTACAACCCTCTCCACAGCCGCCCCACCCCACTCCGCCACCAAACCATCCTCTCCCCCGAACAAGAGTCTTCGCCCATCATCCTTCTCTCTGCTCAAACACTTTGCCCTGTGGCCCCTTCCCCTACACTTTTGCAAAGGTGCCTCATTGTCCTTCAGGGCCTCCATGGAGAGACTGCCCTCCACACACCTTGATCTTCTCTACCTTTGTACATATGCTATACAGTCCTTTCAAAGAACAATCATTGTTTTGTGCTTGTGCTCAAGTCGCGTCTAACTCTGAGACATTTTGGACTGTAGCCTGCCAGGTTCTTCTGTCCATGGGATTTTTCAGGCAAGAATAAAGGAGTGGGTTGCCATTTTCTCATCTGACCTAAGGATCAAACCCACATCTCCTGTATCTCCTCCAATGCAAGTGGATTACTTACCCACTGAGCCATTGGGAAACCCAGAATAATCATAACCTGAATTAAATGCTTATAATAATAGTGGCAAACATTGAGACAATGTCTCCTATGTGCTCAGAGCTTTGTACATGTGAATTCAATCCATCAACAAATCTGGGAAGTAGGCAGTCTTATTATACCTCCTTCACAAGGGAAGCAACTGAGGCACAGAGTGGCTAGGTAATTTTCCTGATATCTTCCAGCAAACAGCTGTCTCCAAAGCCTGCATCCTTAGCCCTGCTTCCTCTTGACCACAGTGTTTCACTGTTTACGGGTTGGATTACTTATTCATTATCTGTCTCTCTACTCAATTATATGCTCTGTGCAGTCAAGGGTTGTATTGATTGTGCCCACTCTATCTTTATCACTTATCAGAATGCCTGGCACTAAAAAAAAATTATTTGCAAAATGAATAGATGAAGGGACATGGGAAACCAAGAATATGTTATTTCTTTAAAAAAGAAAGACCCAATATGCATGTCTACTTGACAACAAGAAACCAGGGAAGATCACTCTCTCAAGACTTTAAGGGGGTGTATATAGGATTAAAGGGGTGGGGGCTTCTAGAAATAACACGAGGAGAGGACTGAGACAGGAAATTCCTCTTGTATAAGGGCTGTCTTTCTTTCTGCTGCTGGCATCTTTATTTTGTGCTCCTCTCTCGCCCAGCCTCACATTGCCAATCTGGGCTTAATGGAGCTGATTCCATGCCACCAGAGGTGGGAGCAGGTGCCATCAATAAATGGAGAGCTCTCCAGCAAAGCAGGGAATAGAGACGCATGCAACATCCTGAGCTTAGAGCTTAGGCATGGGACGCTGATGGAGGCCTCCCCTCTCCTTGATTGTTTATGGCAGGAATAATAGAGGTTGGGGGTAGAGGAAATAGGGGCCTGGGGAGGGAGCTCTAACCTCAAAATATACTCAGAATCCTATTCTTTTTCATCACCTTTACCACTACCAGCTGGGCCACAGCCACAAGCATCTCCCACCTGGATTCCTGCATCAGTTTCCTAATGGTCTTCCTGCTTCTAAGCAGCCACCTGTTCAACCAGCAGTTGGAGCCACCCTGTTCGAACCTACCTTGGATCATATCCGTCTTCTGCCCCGAGCCCTCTGGTGGCACCCTCAGCACTCAAAGCAAAAGCCCAGGTTTCTACAATGGCCTACAAGGCCCTGCATGATCTGGCTCCCATCACCCCTGTGACCTCATCCCCTGCTCCTCTCTGGCATCACTGATGTCCTGTGAATACGCCAGTGACACCCCCACCTCCAGGGCTTTGCTCCAGCTGTTCCCTCTGCCTGAAATGCTCTTCCCCCAGAAATCTGCTTCCCTGAAGTCCTCACCTGAGACTTCATTCTCATGAAGCCTACTCACCCATTCAACAGGACTTAACATCACAGCATGACACCACCTTGCTCTGTGCCTGAACCCCCTTCCTTACCTGCTACACATAACACTTCCCACTTTTCCAACACACCTCACCATTTCCTTGTTGATTTGTTATAGTTATCTATTTTGTTGTCTGGCTCTCATGTTCAAATCAAACTTCCTGAGAGCATCTTTGTGTGCCCCGTGCACTGGTGATTCCCAAGCTTCCAGGAAAATGCCTAGCACATAAAGGCCTTGCATACATCTTTAGGCACTTATGATATGAAGAACTGCTGATATCCATTCATTTGTTGAAGGCTCTCTACACACTTGGCGTAGTGCTAAGCACTTTTCCAGGGATTATCTCATCTCACCCTCATGGCTGATGAAACTGAAACCCCTTTCCATGGCCCATGGGATCATTCATGATGTGGTCCCGTTTGTCTGTCTCTACTAGAGTCCTCCTTGCTTATTGGCTTCAGCCATGCCATGCTGGCCTCCTCTGCTCCCCACACACGGGGGACACAGCCTGGCCTCACGGGCTTTGTATCTGCTATTTTCTCCATTGGAAACATGCTCTCTTAAAACCTCACATGACTATATGTCACTTGCCTTATTTGGGTCTCTGCTGAAGTAGCACTTCACCAGTAAGGTCTTTACTGACCAGTCTATTTGAAATAGCACCCTCATCACCAAACTCCTTTTTCTGCCTTACTACTTTTTATAGAACTTATTATATTATCATTAAGTTATATATTGATTAATTTCTTTCTCCCCCGCTAGACTCTCAGCCCCCAATAAGGGTGGAGGGGGAGCCACTCATTGCTGCGGCACTGATACCTAGAACTTTGTCTGGCATAGAGGAGGCGCTGCGTAGATCCCGTTGAATGAAGAGCAGGCTCCACATTCATCCTCAGTTCTAGACGAGGATCTGGAGGCTGAGAGAGGCTGAGTAACTCCCTAGGTCCTATAGCTAATAGAGTAACAGGAAGAACTAATGTCCTGGTGGTAGTTCTCTTCTAAAGCATCCTAAGAACCCAGCTCAGTTCGTATATGTGGTGGGTAATTGAGTCTATAAATAAGTTCTTGAAGAACATGAAGTCTTGAGCAGTTTTCATATTCCAAGTCTGGGACACATCCTAGGATACCTGCAGACTAAACTCCTGGAGGAGAGGGATTGTGTGCATGTGAGCACGTGACTTGGCTTTTCTCAGCCCCAGCTTGCTCATCCCCCAAAACAGCTGACTTAAGGATTAAATGAGTTAATTCATGCAACATGTTTAGCATAGTATCTGTTGTCATAAGGCATACAAATGTCTAGATTTTAACATTATGAATTGCCTTCATATCCCCTCAAGTGGTACAGTAGTTAGCATATAGCAGGCCCTCCAGGAACATTTGCTGTGGTTCAAGTCTTTGAAAATCATGCATGAGGGGATGTATTACTGTTGGAAAATACCTGCTACCTCCTCCCCATCATATGTCCCTACCCCAGGAGGCTCACACTTCTCTGACCCTTTGGTATTGGCCTTGACCTTGTGACTTGAGTCATTGAAATATGAGCAGAAGTGACTTGAGCCTCTTCTCTTCCAAGGAAGAAGTTTTAAGAACCACTGCGTGGTTCACCCTGATCTCATTTTGCCTTTAACAGGAAACCAGAAATGACAACCCACTCCAGTATTCTTGCCTGGAGAATCCCAGGGACAGAGGAGCCTGGTGGGCTGTCGTCTACGGGGTCGCACAGAGTTGGACACGACTGACGTGACTTAGCAGCAGCAGCGGTAGCAACATCCTAGAAGATGCGCCAGAGGCTAAACTTTTACCCCAGAATTGAAGACAATTTGAGTGGTGGCTCAGACAGTAAAGCATCTGCCTGCAATGCAGGAGACCCTGGTTCGATTCCTGGGTCGGGAAGATCCCCTGGAGAAGGAAATGGCAATCCACTCCAGCACTCTTGCCTGGAAAATCCCATGGACAGAGGAGCCTGATAGGCTACAGTCCATGGGGTCGCAAAGAGTCAGACACGACTGAGCGACTTCACATCTCTGCTCTGTTGCAAGATCTGCCACGACACGTGAGCAAGAAGTAAACCTCTGCCATTCTGAAGCACTGAGATCTAGGGCTGCTTTGTTACTGCAGCATAACCATGCCCATCCTGACAAAAGCACCACGGTAATTGTGGTAATAGTATTATCTCTTGAGTCTACATGTTTTTGAACAAAATGCTTTCATATGAGCACAGCCCTGTAGACAGAGCAGAAAGGTGGAAAGTGATGGTATGGAGAGTATTCCAGCCTGGAAAGGAGAACCGCAGTGGCCTGTGTGGCCAGAGGATGTTAATGTGGGCAGGGGATGTTAGTGAGGCTGGAGGCAAATAAATTAACTTTTTCTGTTTCCCCAGATTGCTAACTTCCATTGTCATTTCTCACATGGTAAGTACAATGATATCATGTATATGATATAATATAGATATATAGATATTGTTTTTCCTTGAAAAAGAGCCCAATAGTAGAAAACTGTATCTACATCTAAATAGATAAAGAAATTATGGAAATCTCAATCCTACTATGCCCAATTCCTCCCAGGAGATAGTCGCTGGTATTGTTTGGTACAAATCCTTTACCTATGTATTTACATGCAAAGCTATTTTTTTCCTAGCATAAATAGATGGACTCATACTATATGTATTGTTCTGCAATTTGCTTTTCTATTTTAACTTAGTATTTCTTGGAGGCCTTTTTGTGGCACTCAGTGGAGGTCTAGCTCACTTTTCTAATGGCTTCAAATTATTCCATGATATGGATGAAGTGTAATTTATTTAACTTTGCCATTATTATTGGACATTTATATCCATTTGGATTTTTACCTCCTTCAGTGATTCATGGACTCCGGTAGCTCCACTGATGTCAAGCTTTAGAGCGTGGCAGTATAAACGACCACATTTTTCTCTCCCTGAATTTGTAAACGTCTTGTCAACAACAGTACGGGGTGGATGTGTGTGCACTGGCCGCAGATGCCACGTGCCTGAGCCATGGCACTTCCTCCTGGAGACGGAGGCTGCTGGCCAGCTCTGTCTTGGGAATGAGGAAGATGCTCTGATCTGCTTTTTTTTCTCTTCCCTCCCAGAAACAGAAACAGTCTGTAATTCTTTAGAATATTTGAGATCAAAATGCTTCTTGCTCTCTGGCCCAAGAATCATACCCACTTACAAGGAAATCGTGACTAATTTCACACTTATACTTGGGGCATCTCCCTAAACTGTCTTGTAAATTGTAAGCCCAACTTTATGTATTTATTTTTGGTTTCTTGCTCTGTCTCTATCAACCTTATTTCTGTCTGTCTTCTTCTTTCCACCAAGATACAGAATTTTATCCTCAGTAGATAATGAACATAGCCTTATCAGCTATCATAACCAACCTTGCTAGGGGTTAGGAAGCAGAACATGGTAATTCTGGGAAAATGAGGTGAGCATTTACTTATTTAATTCTCTGTGCCTCACCCCAAACCTCATGCTTACTAGAACCCTTGATAACATCCTGTTGATTTTAAGATGCTGTCCTTACCACACTGACATTTCTAAAGCAAGCCTGTGTTTTCTGATAAAAGTCTACTTTTTATATTTTACTGATAAAAATAACCAATGGCATTTTATAATTGAAGCAAATTCCGATAAAGAATGATTCAGTTGCCCCTGCTATTAGGAACTGTCAAGGATGATTGCAAGCAAAGTATTGAAGGGCACCCAGAAGATAGCCATGGTTCTTTTTTCTCTAGCCCCTCCCCACATGCTCATCATGCCTGAAATATCAACTATTCAAATTCTTTCTTATGATCCTTTGGGAACCTTGGGCTCCAGGGATCGTCCCCTGGCTTGGCAAACCAAAGCATTAATGTATCCTGGCTAGAGTGACTAGTTCGGGGACAGATGTATCATCCAAGCTGGGCCACTGGACTTCTCCTTGGAAAGGTCACAGAACCATTAGGAGAGATATTTGCCGAGCCAGGAAAATATTAGCTTGTACTATTGGCTGATAACAAGCCAATGGAATATCTAGGTTTGGAGCTGCAGAGGGCCATCGAACTCATTGGAGATGAGGTCAATTCAAGAAATCTGAGTCCAAATATGGAGAAAAGGAATTCCCACCTGGACCCAACTGCTCCTGAAGCTTGACCATTCAGGTTTAAGCCTGCTGGAATTAGGCTCCTGTCATATGCAACAAGCCCTGACCTGATGACTATAGCCACAGCTCAGTGCCGACATGGAGCAGGGCTGGACCAAGAAGGAGGAGAAGGAGGGGAAGGGAAAAGCTTGGAGAAGGGGCAAGGAAGCAGGGGTATGGTGAGGCAGGAGAGGGAAGATTGTGCTGGGAGGAGGTTGTGAAGAGAAGAATGCCGTGGATGATAATGTTCTTAGCATGGTCTCTGAGGCATTCCTGGTGGGGCCTGTCTCTTTCCACCCCCTTTGCTTCCTATACCCTCACACCTTTTCTTTTTGGACTGTTCATGTCCCATTGTTAGCTAAGGTTTCCATGAGCCCTGTGCTCAAACATCCCTGAGCTCAAAGGTCTCCTGGGTGGGGGCCCCACCATGAACCGACCCTGGGCACGTCCCCCAGCTGGTTGTTCTTAGAGCACTCTGTGCCTCTTCGATCGAACGCCCTCCCCATTGGTAAGGACACATATGCATACTGTGTGTGTGTGTAATTATCTGTTAATGTCCTTCTTTCCCACTAGACCTAGATCCCCAAGGTGAAATCTCTGTCTTCTCTTACAGTCCTCCCCCCAGTGAGTGGCACATTCCTGGCTCAGAAAATATCTGCTGAGTGAAGGAATCAGGGTCTCACGTGGGTTGAGGCCCCTGTGGGAGCACACAAGTGATAAGGTTCAGGCTCTGAAATCAGACTCTTGGGTTCCAAGCCTGCCTGTGACCTTGGGAAATTCATTTACCTGGGTTAGGCTCTGTTTCCTCATCTGTGAAATGGGGCTAATAGTGGCACCCACTTCCCAGGGATGCCGCAAGGGATACTTCATTACCAATAAAGCATTGAGAATTCCCTGGTAGCTCCCCCAGTAGAGAACCCACCTGCACTGCAGGAGATCCTGGGTCAATTCCTGGGTCAGGAAGATCCGTTGGAGAAGGGATAGGCTACCCACTCCAGTATTCTTGAGCTTCCCTGGTGGTTCAGTTGGTAAAGAATCCGCCTGCAATGCAGGAGGCCTGGGTTCGATCCTTGGGTTGGGAAGATCCCCTGGAGAAGGGAACGGCTACCCACTCCAGTATTCTGGCCTGGAGAGTTCCATGGAGTGTATAGTACATGGTGTTGCAAAGAGCTGGACACGACTGAGTGACTTTCACTTTCAAAGCATTGAGAACAAGACCTGGCACCGTCAACACAGAGTAAAGGTGCACTAGATTTATTCTTTCCAGGGCCCCTTTGGCTGCAGCCGCCAACAGGGAAAGAACTAGTCTTGTGCTGCCAAAGGATGGTGTGCTTACTCACATCTCCATGCCTGATTAAAATAAAAACAACTACAGAAACTCAGGAAGCATGAGGAGTTGGCTTTGGTTAGGTTTGCAGCCTACTGTGGCCCCGGGGCTCCAGGGACCAGCTGTGTTTAGAAAGATCACCCACTGTCTAGAGGGTTCTCAAATGCAGTAGTTCATGCTTTAATGGACTCCTGGCAGATTTTTTGAAACTGCAGATTCTGATTTGGGGCAGGGCCTGAGAGTCTGCGTTTCTAACAATCTCCCAGGTGACGCTGCCACTGCTGGTGGGCAGATCAAGCTGCCAGGCAGAGGCATTGGGAAGCCATCACCAGCGTTCCGAGGAACAGGGAGCCGGCTGGCTCCAGTGCCTGGCGCTGTTGGAGAGTGTGGGTGATTGAGAAGGAAAGGAGACAACCTGAAATGGAAATAAAGGCTGTGCACCACAATCTCATTACTGTCTAAAATTAGATTAATATAATTAAAAATTTAAGAGCTGGATTAAAGCGTGTCAGTCTGCATTCTAGAGCTGAATGATGCTGTGGCTTTCTTTGCTTTTGCCTTAAGGGTTTGCGCTAATGCGTATTTCAAAGATTGCTGGGTTACACGTTGTTCTTTGTGATTTCTAACGATCACCAAATGCCTCCAATTGGCCTCCTTTTTGAAATGACTTTCCCTGGACATGGCTGCCATGACTCTGAAAAACGGCATCCTTGAGCCCTGGGCCCCTTCCTTCCCCTGACACCTAGGCTCCTTGGGATGAAAAGGAGGCTTACTCACCCTACAAACTGCAGGGGTGCGCCTGATCCAGCAGCTGTGTCGTGCTTGTCATGGGGATTGGCCAAGCATTATTGAGCTTCCTGTTTTACAAGAAAAGAAATAGAGGTTCAGAGAGGTAAAGTAAGCTGCTTGGGTTCACACAGCTGATTAGTGGAAAAGACGGGATGCTGACACAATTCTGTCTGACTTTATAATGTTCTTTCTCTGGCCTCTCTGCAGAGGAAAGTGTCATGGGGCTCCAGGAAAGGTGTGCGTGTGTGTGTTTGTGTGAGTGTGTGTGTGTGTGTGTGTGTGTGTGTGTGTGCACATGTACATACGTATGTGTAGGCAGAGGAGGGAGACACACAGAAAGAAAGAGACAGGACAATATCCAACTGTAAAATGTCTTCTTTCTCTCTCTCTCTTTTTTTTTTTTTTTGCTAAAGTTGCCATATTGGAGCCATTACCAGCTGCTGTAATTTATTACATATTTTAATAGACTTGGACTAAGTGATCTGTTCCCTCACCAGAGTCATGAAGCACTTAATAGCTCGGGCTCTAATTCTGGTCCTGGAGTCGTTAAGTCTGCTCTCATCCACCCGGGGATTAAGATCCTGAGGGGGTGTATCATCTTGGCGACATCCTTGATTGCGTGGCTTTGAGCCTGGGATGGAAAAAGCTTTCCTTTCTCTCTGCCCCGGGTAGGGGGATGGTGACAGCAAGTGCTCTGGGGGCTCCGTGGAGCTGGGTGAGGGTCAATGTGGATCCCACTCTTTGGCAAGATGCATCCACATTCTTTCCAAGCTTCTCTCCTGCTCCTTGGAAGCTCGCCGTTTTTCCAAAACATTTTCCTGCACACTGGATTTCCTTCAGTGAAGTGAGCTATTTTCAGAAAGTCATGGAGGAGTATTTTGCCTAAGCTGGAGCCTAACTGAAGGGACACTAACATAGCAAAGGACACTGTTGCTTTGAGCTGAAGACCACCCTTTTCTCCTTCCGATACGTCTGTTGACAGAGGAATGGATAAAAGTGTGGCACATATACACAATGGACTATTACTTGGCCACACAAAAAATCAAACAGTGCCATTTGCAGCAACATGGATGGGTCTAGAAACTGTCACACTGAGTGAAGAAGGTCAGACAGAGAAAGATAAATATTGTATGATATCACTTACATGTGGAATCTAACAGAAAGGTACAAAAAAACTTGTCTACAAAATAGAAATTGATTAACAGATGTAGAAAACAAATTTACGGTTACCAGGAGGTAAGGAGGGGGAGGGATAAACTGGGAGATTGGAACTGACATAAATAATACTATATATAAAATAGATAACTAATAAGGACCTACTGTGTACCACAGGGAACTCTATTCAATACTCTGTAATGCTGCTGCTGCTGCTGCTAAATCGCTTCAGTTGTGTCCGACTCTGTGCGACCCCATAGACAGCAGCCCACCAGGCTCCCCCGTCCCTGGGATTCTCCAGGCAAGAACACTGGAGTGGGCTGCCATTTCCTTCTCCAATGCATGAAAGTGAAAAGTGAAAGTGAAGTCACTCAGTTGTGTCCACTCTTAGCGACCTCATGGACTGCAGCACCCCAGGCTCCTCTGTCCATGGGATTCTCCAGGCAAGAGTACTGGAGTGGCATGCCATTGCCTTCTCTGACTCTGTAATGGCCTATATGAAAAAAGAATCTAAAAAATAATGGATATCTATATATGTATAACTGATTCACTTTACTGTACATCTGAAACCAACACAACATTGTAAACCAACTATACTCCAATAATTTTTTTTTAAAAAAGGAATGAAGTTCTGATACTTGCTACAACACAGATGCACTTTGAAAAAGTTACGTTCAGTGAAAGAAGTCAGACACAAAAGCCCACCTATTGTACGATTCCATTTATATGAAATATTCAAAATAGGTAAATCCATAGAGACAGAGAATAGACTGTCAGAGGCATGGGCTAAAGAGGGAAGATGGAAGTGACTGCTTAATGGGTACAGGGTTTCCTTTGGGGGTGATGAAAATACTGTGGAACTAGACAGAGGTGGTGGTTGTACAATACTGTGAAAATGCCTGATGCCAACGCTATACACTTAACATGGTTGATTTTATGTTATATGTGCACGCATCTTAAGTTGCTTCAGTCATGTTGG
Source organism: Oryx dammah (assembly GCF_014754425.2). Classification (NCBI taxonomy): domain Eukaryota; kingdom Metazoa; phylum Chordata; class Mammalia; order Artiodactyla; family Bovidae; genus Oryx; species Oryx dammah. The sequence continues at coordinate 172,529,534 of NW_024070186.1, read as the reverse complement.
ACGCTTTTTGAACCTATGGACGGTAGCCCGCCAGGTTCCTCTGTCCATGGGATTCTCCAGGCAAGAATATTGGAATGGGTTGCCATGCCCTCCTCCAGGGGACCTTCCTGACCCAGGGGTCAAACGTGAGTCTCCTGAGTCTCCTGCATTGCAGGCGGATTCTTACCACTGAGCCACCGGGGAAGCCCTATGTTGTGTGTATTCACCTTAATTAAAAAATACATGTTAATGCAATAATTTCAGATGAGAAGAGCTAATAGAAAAATAAAGCAAGATAATGAGGTCAACGGAGATGAAATGTAAGGCATTATTAGGAGAAATCATCAAAGAGGGTGTCCACAATGGGACAATGTTTAAGGCAATTGCCTGGAGGGGGAAATTTGCAGATTAGGAAATAACTTTACAGGCAGTAGGGGACGGGGGTGAAGAGTAAGAGCAAAGGCCCTGGGGAAGGAAGGACCTGGGCCCGATGGGGGCCGGCATGGCTGGAGGTTGTGGTTACAAGGTGGAAGACAAAAACTGAGAGCGTGAGGTAGGTAGGAACCAGATCCTGGAAACTCACCTTAAGGGAAGAAGCATGCGCTTGACTCAGATTCTCAGGGGAAGCCACTGGAGAGTTGTCATTTGGTGACATAGGCTGATTTGCACTTTTTCTAAATACAGGTAAAATTTGCCTAACATAAAATTAAGTAATTTTTAAAGTGCATGATTGTGTGACATTTAGTACATTCACTATGTTGTGAAACTACCATCTCTAGTTCCAAAACATTTGCATCACCCCAAAGAAAGCTGTAGACATTGAGTAACACTCTCCCAGCCCTGCTCACCACTAATCTGCTTTCTGTCTCTTATTCATTTACCTATTCTGGATGCTTCATAGAAATGGGATCCTACAATATGTGACCTATACTTTTCATGGCTGAATGATATCCCATTGTAGGATAGACCACAGCATGTTGATGCGGTCACTAGTTGATGAATATTTGGATAGTTTCCAACTTTGTGAATAGTGCTACTATGAACATTTTGCAGACGTTTTTGTTTGAATACTTGTTTTCAGTTCTTGAAGGTCTCTACCTAGAAATGGAATTGCTGAGTCATATGCACATTCTGGGCTTCCCAGATGGCGCTAATGGTAAAGAACTCATTTGCCAACGCAGGAGACATCAGAAACGCAGGTTTGATCTCTGGGTCAAGAAGATCCCCTGGAGGAGGGCATGGCAACCCACTCCAGTATTCTTGCCTGGAGAATCCCATGGACAGAGGAGCCTGGCAGGCTACAGTCCATCGCTTTGAAAAGAGCCAGACACGACTGAAATGACTTAGTATGCACACAAGCGTGGGCATTCTATGTCTAATGCACATAGAGCATAGTTCCTGTTTGGAGGAACAGACAAATTATTTTCCACAATGGTGGCTCAATTTATATTCTCATGCACTAATTTTTATTTTACATATATATATATATATATTTTAATTTTGGCTGCACAGGCCCTTTGTTGTGGTATGCCAGCTTTCTCTAGTTGCGGTACCAAGGCTTAGCTGCCCCTTTTCATGTGAGACTTTAGTTTCTCCACCAGGGTGTGTCCTCTGCATTAGAAGGCAGATTCTTAACCCCTGGACCACCAGGGAAGTCCCCTGATTTACACTGTTAAATAAAAAAAGAATGTGCTGCCAGTTGTGTGGCAAAAATATCTTCGAGGGGGAGTGGAGGAGGCATGGAGACCAATTTGGAGGTCATCCCCTTTGTTCAGGGAGGAGGTGACTGTGGCTGAGATTTCATCAGCAGAACAGGAGGTGAGGGAAAGTGAATGGATTCTAGAGTGTTTGGGGACCTCTGACCTACAACTGAAAACTTCAGGTGGAATTCTAGCTGTGAGAAAAAAATCATATGAGGGAGCTATGATCTGACTTTGAAGTGAAATGTCGTAGGGACATTTGAATCCTGCAATGGAAAATTTCTTCAGACATTCTCTCTGCTCAGTGATTGGTAGGGATATTGTTTTGTAGGGAAATTTCCATTATCTTGCTGGCTGGCTTGAAAATTCCTCTTGGGAATAAAACTTTTTTTTTTTTTTTTTAAGAAAGACAACTTGATGGGCAGCTGGGAGGAAGAAATGAGACACTGAAGTCATCAGTCTATAAAAGCAAAGTCCGCTAAAGCAAAGTTTAATGGTTATCTAAAATTTTCCCTACTGTGGAGTTGTGTTAGTTGCTCAGTCATGTCCAACTGGTTGTGACTGCATGGACTTTAGCCTGCCAGATTGCTCTGTCCATGGAATTCTCCAGATAAGAATACTGGAGCGGGTAGCCATTCCCTTTTCCAGGGGATCTTCCCAACTCAGGGATCAAACCTGGGTCTCCTGCATGACAGGCAGATTCTTTACTGTCTGAGGCACCAGTGTGGGATTGGAGGAGAGAAAAAAGAGATGAGAGTAGATGAGGAAGGCATCATTAGGCAATACCCTGTGGATGCCTGGGGACCTGGTCATAGAAGCATCTCCAGAGAACTTTGTTGAACCATCTAACTTAATGCCCTGTGAAAAGACAAGACCACTGAGTCCCCGAGTGGCAAAATGCATGAAAAAAGAGGTGATAATAAGTAGTAAAACTAAAAATCGAATGTCCTTTCTACTTTTCCCTTGCTATGGAATATTTTCAAAGGGTTTCTTTGAAGAGAAATACATACTCAAGTTGTACTTCCTGTAAGTTTATACTCCCTCCATCCATCCATCCACCCATTCATCTATCCACCTACCTACCATCTATTTCATCATTCAGCAAATTTCATAGCACCTCTACCATATAAGCTGAGGCTGGCATTGTCAGAAGGCAGTCCTGTAGGGCCTTATTTTCCATGACAAGGAATTTGAATTTTATTCTAAGAGTAATGGGGACCCATGTAGGGCGGCCTAAACTTAAGTGAAAATGATATCTTTGGTTTGTGGATGGTGGGATGAAGGGGGCAAAAGCAGGAGCAAGGAGACGCAATCTCTAGATAACACAGTCCAACAGTCATATTGCTTCAGCTATCTGGGCTTCTAAGCAGTTTAACAAGAATTTATTGAGCTGCTACTATGTACCAGGCCCAGTCACTCTGAGCACAGAGATGATCAGGGATTGTTTCCTGTCCTCCTGGAATTGAAGCTGCAGTGGGAGAAACAGAAGGAAGCCAGGATTACAATTAGAGATGGGGCATCAGGATACCCAGATGATGTGACGGCACAGGGTAAGAACCCTAACAAAACCTAAAGAGGCAGAGGCATCAAGGAGGGCTTCCTGGAGAAACTGGTATTTAAGTCGAGGATCTAAGGATGACTGGAACTTAGCTGGAGAGGTCATACTTGCCAAAGAAAACAGGATGAGCAAAGGCACTAAGGGATGGCAGAGCATGGTTTTATGTTAGAAAAACTAAGATCATGGCATCCAGTCCCATCACTTCATGGAAAATAGAGGGGGAAGCAATGGAAACAGTGACAGACTTTATTTGGGCAGCTCCAAAATCACTGCAGATGGCGACTACAGCCATGAAATTAAAAGACGCTTGTTCCTTGGAAGAAAAGCTATGATAAACCTAGGCAGCAGATTAAAAAGCAGAGACACCACTTTGCCACCAAAGGCCCATATAGTCCAAGCTATGTTTTTTTTTCAATAGTCATGTATGGATGTGAGAATTGGCTCATAAAGAAGGCTAAGTGCTGAAGAATTGATGCATTCAAACTGTGGTGCTGGAGAAGACTCTTGAGAGTCCCTTGGACAGCAAGGAGATCAAACCAGTCAATCCTCAAGGAACTCAGTCATGAATGTTCATTGAAAGGACTGAAGCTGAAGCAGAAACTCCAATACTTTGGCCACCTGATGTGAAGAGCCAACTGACTGAAAAAGACTCTGATGCTGGGAAAGATTGAAGGCAAAAGGAGAAGGGAATGACCAAGGATGAGATGGTTGGATGGCATCACTGATTTGATAATATGAGTTTGAGCAAACCCCTGGAAATAGTGAAGGACAGAGAAGCCTTGCGTGCTTCAGTCCATGGGGTCACAAAGAATCAAACATGACTAAGTGACTGAACAACAACACACCAGATTCGTTAAGAAAGGAGGCTAAATATTACTACCCGGATAAGTACAAGTGATGTGTGTGTGTGTGTGTGTGTGTGTGTGTGTGTGTGTGTTTTAAGCTGATCAGTATTGGAGTGTGGTTGTGAATAGGAAATGAGAGTGGAGATGCTGTCAGGAGTTGGGAATGATAGATATTGCTTGGCTTGTACTCTGATGATACTGGGGAGCCACTGATTATAAGAGGAAGAGGGATAAACCCTCCTCTTTCTGCTCCTCTCTCAGTGAACAGTCATAGTCTGAGTATGTGTGGGCAAGAGAGGCTGAGACCTTAGGAAGCAAATTCAATATGCTGTTTGTTGGTATAAGGTGTATGTGCAAGGAGCATATTTCCAGGGGCAATTTATCTCTGTTGTAAAAAATAATCTTTTCCCCCTGTTATACTAATCATGTTTGTTTTGAAAATTTTCAAAATGTGGACTAGAAGAATAAACAAAAATTTAAACCTGCTATTCCATCCCCTAGTGATAAATCTGTTAGTATTTTATTGTACATCTTTCCTGTTGTTTAAAATTACATAACCATGATTTTTATATAAATGAGATCATAGTCTGTGCTCTGATTTATCAGTTGCTTTTTCACTTAGCAATATAGCATTAACAGCTCCCTGCCTTCATTTCCTAGGGCTGTCGAAACAAAGTACCACAACCTGGGTGGATTAAAGCAACAGAAATATATTGTCTCATAGTCTGGCGGCTAGAAGTCTGAGATCAAGGTGCCTGCAGGGCCACGATCCCTCTGAAACCTACAGGGAATTCTTCCTCGCCTTTTTCTAGCTCCTGGCGGAGGCTGCCCATTGTTAGCGTTCCTTGGTGGGCAGCTACATCATTCTGCCTTTGTCTTCGTCTGACCATCCTCCTTGTGTGTCTGTGTCTTCTCATGGCCTGACTCTAATGTACCTCGTCTTAACTATGAGGTCTGCAACAACCCCGTGTCCAAACAAAGTCATGTTCTGAGGTCCTGGGAATTATGACTTCAACGTGGCTTTTTGGGAGGGAGGGAACATAATTCATAATAGCTTCTCTTGCCATTCAATATTGGTTTTTTAAGAATTTAATTCATTCATTTATTTGCTGCGCTGGGTCTTCATTGGTGCTCTCGGGCTCTCTCTAGTTGCAGAGAGAAGGGTCTGCTCTTCATTGCGGTGACGGGCTTCTCACTGCGATGGCCTCTCATGGAGAACGGACTCTAGGATGCTTAGGCTTCAGTAGTTGAGGTGGCGCAGGAGCTTAGTTGCCATGAGGCATGTGGGATCTTCTTGGACCAGGGAACGAACCCATGTCTCCTGCACTGGCAGATGGGTTCTTTACCACTGACCCACCAAGGAAGCCCTCAATATTGTTTCATAATATGCGTTTTTAAAATTGAAGTATAGTTGACTTACAACATTGTATTTGTTTCAGGTGTACAGCAAAGTACAAAGATATATATATATTTTTTCAGAGTCTTTTCCCTTATAAATTATCACAAGATACTGACTATAGTTCCCTGTACTATATGGTAGGTCCTTGTTGTTTATCTACTTTATGTATAGTAGTGTGTATATATTGCTCCCAACCTCCTAATTTATCCCTCCTCTCCACCTTTCCCTTTTGGTAACCATAAGTTTATTTTCTGTCTGTGAGTCTGTTTTTTTAGATTCCACATATTAATGATATGTGATATTTGTCTTTGATTTACTTCACTTTGTATGGTAATTTCTAGGTTCATCTATGTTGTTACAAAAGGTATTATTTCATCCTTTTTTATGGCTGAGTAATACTGCATTGATATATATATATATATATATATAATATAATATACATCTTTTTTATCTGTTCATCTGTTGATGGATATTTAGCTTGTTTCCATGTCTTGCCTATCATAAATAGTGCTGCTATGAACACTGGGTTGCATGTATCTTTTTGAATTATGGTTTTCTCCAGGTATATATTCAGAAGTGGATTGCTGGATCACATGGCAGCTCTATTTTTAGTTTTTTCTAGGAAGCTCCATATTGTTCTCTGGGGCCTCCCAGGTGGCTCAGTGGTAAAGAATCCACCTGTCAGCACAGGAGACACTAGAGATGTGGGTTCAATCCCTTGAGTCGGGAAGATATCCTGAAGAAGGAAATGGCAACCCACTCCAGTTTTCTTGCCAGGATTTTCCTGGACAGACACAGGAAACTGGAGGGCTACAGTCTATAGGGTCGCAAAGAGTTGGATGCAGCTGAGCACTTGAGCATGAACACGTACTGTTTTCCATAGTGGCTACATCGAGAAAATATTCTATTTTCAGTTTAGTCAGTTCAGTCGCTCAGTCGTGTCCAACTCTTTGGACCCCATGGACTGGAGCATGCCAGGCTTCCCTGTCCATTACCCACTCCTGGGGCTTACTCAAACTCATGTCCATTGAGTTGGTGATGCCATCCAACCATCTCATCCTCTGTCATCCACTTCTCCTCCTGCCATCAGTCTTTCCCAGCATCAGGGTCTTTTCTAATGAGTCAGTTCTTTGTATCAAGTGCTCAAAGTATTGAAGTTTCAGCATCAGCATCAGTCCTTCCAATAAATATTCAGGACTGATTTCCTTAAGGACGGACTGGTTGGATCTCCTTGCAGTCCAAGGGACTCTCAAGAGTATTCTCCAACACCACAGTTCAAAAGCATCAATTCTTCAGTGCTCGGCTTTCTTTATAGTCCAACTCTCACATCCATACATGACTACTGGAAAAACCATAGCTTTGCCCAGATGGACATTTGTTGGCAAAGTAATGTCTCTGCTTTTCAATATGCTGTCTAGGTTGGTTATAGCTGTTCTTCTAAGGAGCAAGTGTCTTTAATTTCATGGCTGCAGTCACCATCTGCAGTGATTTGGGAGCCCCCAGACATAAAGTTAGCCATTGTTTCCATCCCCATCTATTTGCCATGAACTGATGGGACTGGATGCCATGATCTTAGTTTTCTGAATAATGAGTTTTAAGCCAACTTTTTCATTCTCCTCTTTCACTCTCATCAAGAGGCTCTTTAGTTCTTCTTCACTTTCTGCCATAAGGGTGGTGTCATCTGCATATCTGAGGTTATTGATATTTCTCCCAGCAATCTTGATTTCAGTTTGTGCTTCCTCCAGCCCAGCGTTTCTCATGATGTACTGTATATAAGTTAAAGAAGCAGGGTGACAATATACAGCCTTGATGTACTCCTTTCCCAATTTGGAACCAGTCTGATTGTTGCATGTTCAGTTCTAACTGTTGCTTCCTGACCTGCATACAGTTTTCTCAGGAGGCAGGTAAAGTCATCTGGTATTCCCATCTCTTTAAGAATTTTCTACAGTTTGTTGTGATCCACACAGTCAAGGGCTTTGGCATAGTCAATAAAGCAGAAATAGATGTTTTTCTGGTATTCTCTTGCTTTTTCAGTGATCCAACAGATGTTAACAATTTGATCTCTGGTTCCTTTGGCTTTTCTAAATCCAACTTGAACATATGGAAGTTCACGGTTCATGTACTGTTGAAGCCTGGCTTGGAGAATTTTGAGTATTACATTGCTAGCATGTGGGATGAGTGCAATTGTGCGGTAGTTTGAGCATTCTTTGGCATTGCCTTTCTTTGGGATTGGAATGAAAACTGACTTTTTCCAGTCCTGTGGCCACTGCTGAATTTTCCAAATTTGCTGACATATTGAGTGCAGCACTTTCACAGCATCATCTTTTAGGATTTGAAATAGCTTAACTGGAATTCAATCACCTCCACTAGCTTTGTCTGTAGTGATGCTTCCTAAGGCCCACTTGACTTTGCATTCCAGGATGTCTGGCTCTAGGTGAGTGATCACACCATCGTGATTATCTTGGTCGTGTAGATCTTTTTTGTATAGTTCTTCTTGTATTCTTGCCACCTCTTCTTAATATCTTCTGCTTCTGTTAGGTCCATACCATTTCTGTCCTTTATCGAGCCCATCTTTGCATGAAATGTTCCCTTGGTAGCTCTAATTTTCTTGAAGAGATCTCTGCCGCTGCTGCTGTTGCTAAGTCTCTTCAGTCGTGTCCGACTCTGTTCGACCCTGTAGACGGCAGCCCATCAGGCTTCTCCGTCCCTGGGATTCTCCAGGCAAGAACACTGGAGTGGGTTGCCATTTCCTTCTCTGATGCATGAAAGTGAAAAGTGAAAGTGAAGTCACTCAGTCATGTCCGACTCTTTGAGACCCCATGGACTGCAGCCTACCAGGCTCCTCCGTCCATGGGATTCTTCAGGCAAGAGTACTGGAGTGGGTTGCCATTGCCTTCTCTGAAGAGATTTCTAGTCTTCTAAGTCATTCTGTTGTCTTCCTCTGTTTCTTTGCATTGATCCCTGAGGAAGGCTTTTGTATCTCTCCTTGCTATTCTTTGGAACTCTGCATTCAAATGGGTCTATCCTTCCTTTTCTCCTTTGCCTTTAGCTTGCATACAAATGTTTAGCGGTCAGTCCTGCTTTAGACTAAATATGCAACCTGTGCCCTGTCCTTGTCCAGCCCTTGCAGTGACAGGAGCTGTCACCCTGACACCAGTGATGCGGGCATGGTCTGAATTCACCAAAGCTCCCACTGTCCCCTAGCTCCTACTGATGAAGAAGGACAGTAGACTCAAGTTCTTCCAGAAGACTTTTAAACACAAAGGCAAGAATCAAAGGAGAAACCTCACATGACCAGACGTCTCCAGATCCGAGTCTCCCCCATGCAGATCCTGCTTATCCAGATGTGGCCACATATTGGAACACACCCAACAGCAAGCTGTGATTCACCAGCTCCTCAGCTGAATTCAACAATCATTCTATTCAACCTGCTTTATGAGTGTAGGCGAAAAATTTCCAGCCCCAGTTGCTTAGGATGTCATCAATGATCTCAAAGGCAGTTGCAACAGACTAAAAGGAAAATTTGTTTATTTGCTTTAATCATAGACCCTCCCTTTTATGAGCAGGGGAGCTTCAGAAGCCCGTCTTGATGATTCCTTAGAGCAACAGCAGTGTAAGTATTGTCTGTTAGGGATATAAAGGGGGTTTCTGTGTACATTTTCCCCTTTGATTCTCCAAAAACTCCAGCCCAGTAGGGGAGGTACGTTGTTACAGGAGGCTCTGAGCTGTCTTAACTCGCCCAAACCTGCTCAGCTTATAATGACACCACCGTGGGAAGTTCATATTGTCGACATGATCTTATTTAATCTTCCCCCCAAACCTGGAAGGAAAGTGCTATGGTCGTCCCCCTTCCAGAGACAAATGAAACTTTAGAAGACATACTGCCTCACTCAAGCTCGCACAGCTTAGCAAGCCCCAGAGCTGGTCTTGAGTCCCAGCTGCCTGATGCTCAGGTAACATTTGTGATCACTAGTCTGTCCTGTGTGGGGCCAAGGCAGACCCGACACTTGGCTGGCTCTTGACTTTTTTCCTTCACATTTGGTTTCAACAGCGAGAGTTTATCTCCATTTTCAACTGGATGAGATAATGTATACCCTTGAGGCATTGCCCTTGATTCTGTTACTTTAGGCAAGAACTTTCGGTGGCCAGGCCTGCTGACAATGGGGATATCATTTAAAAATTTGCCAGATTAAGGGGCTCCGTGTCCTGTCAATTGATAGGCAGGAATATTTACTGGGGGCTCACGGATCCCCAGAGTGTTCACAGATTGTCTTTAGAGAAATATCCATATGAAGATCTTATAAGCATATGCGTTTTTCTAGAAGTCAGTCCATATCACTTCTCATGAGAATTTGTGAGGTCTTTGTGACCTGGAAATAAATTAAAACCAAAAACAATTTGTATTGTTTCCTACTTGTATGGCAGTCTTTCTGGAAACCACCGTGATTTTCAAAAACAAAACAAAACAAAACAAAACCCTCTTGCCTTTGAATATTCCAGTAGACAGCACTAAAAGGAGAATTCCAACCCACAGGCTTAGCAGATGCTTAAGAAACACAGGGTGAGGGGCATGACGCTTTACAGAGAGAGCTCTGGTCTGAGAAGGAAATGGAGTGATGTGTCCAAGGACCTAGGATGCTCACCATCCAAACAAAATCACCAGTGCCTCTGGGCTCTACCTCCAGAACACGCCTGGGACTCCTGCCCTACTCCCCCACCTTCCACTTTGTTCTTACACTCATCTTGCCTTTCTGTTTCTTGACACTCCCCAGGGGTACCCCACTGGCCTCAGAATACACCTAAGCTCCTGGCGATGGCTGCACAGCAGACACGACCGGCCTGGTTCCCTACATTCTCTGCTTTCAACCTGGTCCGCTTTCAACCTACTCCAGCCTTTGAACCTCGAGCTTGCTCCTTCCTCAGGCCTCTGGATTTGCTGGAATCTTCAGCTCCTTGATCTTAGCAGGACCACATCTTTCTCATCCATCATGTCTCTAGGAAATGCTGTCTCTTGAGAGACGCCTCCCTTCTAAGGAATCTATTCTATGGGAATGTGTGTTTGCCTTTCTTTCCAGGCTTTATCACCATTAAACAATGATGTCCTTTACCTACTTACTTGGCTAGCCTGTAGGGTACAAACTCCATTGGCTTGCCTGACTTAGAGACTCAATACATACATGTTGAGAAGGAAGGGATGGGCAGGTAGACAGATGGTCAGATGGACAGGCAGGCAGATGGTCAGCGTTCTCCCTGAAGCTGAGGCTCACTAGATCTTCCTTGAGGGAAACCTGCAGTAGCGAACTGTTGGAATGTTATGGGGACTGACAGCTTCCTTCAAAGCATGGGAGGCTCATTTTCACCCCACTTAGTAGTGAATTATGTTACCTGCTGGTGAGGGCGATGCCACAAGGCCCGTAATTAGTTCCCTGATTATTCACAATTGGAGCGATCACGGCTAACGGATGGTGTTCGCCACAAAAACCTGTCGGAGAGCCAGACCATTTGGCAGCCACCGTGCATTCCCAAGAAGGCAGATCAATTTCCGTTTGATTTGTTTAAAAATAACAAATAAACAATGCGGAGCTGTTTGCAAGGTTTGGGTGCCTCCTTCTCTGAAATCTGGGGGGAAAAGAGGCAGCTTGAAATTGCCAGTTAGGAGAGAACAGGCAGCGCACGCTCATGGCCCCATCAGATCCCCCTATAATCAGAGCTAATAACTGTGTTTTTCTACTACTAAACAATTCTGTTATTTTAAAGCTTCTAGTTAGCGAGCGGGCTAAATGATACTTGGGGGCTGGCCACAGAGAAGACTCCTTCTGAAATGCAGCAATGAAGCCTGTTCCCCGCTTTGTTCTGATCTTGTCGCAGGCTGACGGGTGACCTACAGACACTCGTGGGGAGAGATACTGGACAGATGAAATGCGCATCTTTTCCTGGAATTCAAAGGGCGCCAGTATTTGCTCTAGCATCATGAATTTAAAAGCTTCCTCTGCCTCAGTTCACTCTTAATCTTGGTTCTTCCCTGACCAACGCTACTTCCCGAATATCTAAATACATCCCTTTCTCCAGCTAAACCCTTCAGTGATTTCCCACTGCTGTTAGTTGGTGCCTTTGCCACTCAGGTGTCTCATATGACCATGTCAACCTGTCCCCCTACATCCTGGCCCCACCTTCCCCATACCCATCCATACCTCCACCCCTTTACCTTCAAGCTCTCAAATAGTGAATCAGCATCTCCATGTAGAAGAGTGATCAAAGTTATGTAGTCTAGGAGCTAGGATGCCTGGTTCTAATTCTAGCTCCAATACATATCAGCTGTGTGACCTCGGGCAAGTCACTTGACCTCTCTGGGCCGCAGGTGCCATGTCTTTAACAAGGGGATAATAGAAGTGTTTACTTTATAAGGTGATTTTAAGTGTTAAATGCATGATGATTGTACAGTGCTTCCAACAAAATGGTTGATGGATGCTGTGTGCTCAGAAAAGGTAAGTGAGCAGTATTATTCCCCTACTATGCTTTGTTTTTCTTTGCACATGCTGTATTCTTTGTCTGAATCTCTCTTTCTGCCCCAATCCCTTATTCTCTCAGTGGACTCATCTTTTTGTTTTCTGTTGAGATGTTTCCTCTCCCTGGAATCCTTCCAAATCCCGTATCTGTGGGTTAAGTGTCTTTCTGTGGATCCAAAAGCACTCTCAACTCTTTCCATCACAGATGTCATCCCCAGTGTATTATTTAATGTTTATTTCAAGATAATTTTATGTTCACTCACTGCCACAAAAAATAATACACAAAGATCCCCTGTGTCCTTTGCCCAGGTTTCCGCAATGTCAAACTGTAGTCCCTACAGACTAGAACATTGACTTGATATGGTTCAAGATACACATTTCCATCATCACAATTATCCTCCCGGTTGCCTTTTTATAGCCATGATCACTTACCTCCAGCTATCACCACCACCTAACATTTGGCAACCGTTCAACTGTTATCTGTCCTCCATTTCTATAAACCTGCCATTTCAGAAGTGTCATGTGAGTGGAATGATCAAGTATGTAACACTTTGGGTTTGAAGTTTTTCACTCACGGTAACTCTCCTGAGATTCATCCACACTGTTTCCTGGATCGATGATTCCTGTGTTACTGAGTGGTTTTTCTTGGTGGAAAGATATCAAAGTTTTTATACAATCCTATGTTGAAGTCTATCTGTGTTGTTTGTGGCTAATGTGAAACTCATCAGCAGGAGAAGGAAACAAAAGCCAGAAAACCTTCAATGAACAGATGACTCTAACATGCTCTATGTCATCACCTCTATCCCCAGTTCCACTGTCTCCTAACTGGGCACTGAGAACTTAGGGGGCTTGGCAAAAGGCAGCATCCCAGGCTGGAGAGCAAACTCATAAAGACTTTTTTCAGAGGATTTCAACTGCATCATGACTTGGCCATTGGCATACATAAAATTCAAAAATGACTTTACCATTAGCACAATTAATTATTGCATATATTAAGGTATCGCTAATGGCAAAAATGAGTACATATCCATAGAAAATTTTTAAAGATTGTACCATATTACAGTTTGTATTAGCAACAGGAGAGAAAACATTGTGTGTGCCCATCAGCTGGGAATGCTTCAAAAATTACAGCCATGTGTTACATAGAATATAATGTGACAATTAAAGTTAAATGGGACAGATACATATTTAATTACCTGAAAATACAATAAATTCCTCTGGAGAGAGATAATTCCAGTTGGCAAACATTCACATTTAAAAAAAACATGTAGTTGACATACAGTGTAATGTTTCAGATATATTACACTGTGGTTTGACATTTGCATACGTTATGAAATGATCGCCGTGAGTCTAGTAACCCTTTGTTCCCATAACAAGTTATTACAACATTATTGACCATGTTTCTAATGCTGTATATCACATCCCCATGGGTGGCTTATTTTATATCTAGAGGTTTGTACTCTTTATCACTTTCACTGTTTCCCACCCTGATCCTCCTCTGGAAACCACCCATTGTTCTCTGTATCTATAAGCCTGTTTCTTTGTATTTTGTTTTGTTTGTAGACTCCATGTATAAGTGAGATCAGGCTTCCTGGGTGGTGCTAGTGGTAAAGGACCCGCCTGCCAATACAAGAGACATAAGAGATACAGGTTTGATCCCTGGGTTGGGAAGATTCCCTGGAGGAGGGCATGGCAACCCACTCCAGTATTCTTGCCTGGAGAATCCCCATGGACAGAGGAGCCTGGAGGGCTGCAGTCCATGGGGTCACAAAGAGTTGGACATGCCTGAAGCAACTGAGCACACAAGCATAATTGAGATCACTCAGTATTTGTCTGTCTGACTTATTTTGTGTAGTAAAATAGTATAATACTCTCTGGATCCATCCATGTTGTCACAGTTGGCAATATTTCTTTCTTATGGCCAAGTAACATTCTGTCACACACACACACACACACACACACACACACACACACACCTTCTTTATCCACTCATCAGTCGATGGACAATTAAGGTGCTTCCATTGTGCAGCTATTGTAAACAGTGCTGCAATAAACGTTGGTGTGCATATATCTTTTTTTCAATGTTTTTGTTTTCTTCCAGTAAATACCCAGAATGAAGTTGCTGAACTGTGTGCGAGCTCTATTTTTAATGTTTTGAGGAATCTTCTTTGGAAAACAGTGGATACACCAATTTACATTTCCACCAACAGTACGCAAGGATCCCTTCTTCTTCACATCCTTGCCAATACTTGCTGTTTGTTGTTTTTGGATGATTGTCATTCTGATAGGTGTGAGGTAGTATCTCGTTGTGCTTTTGGTTTGGATTCTCTGATTATGAGTGATATCAAGCATCTTTTCATGTGTTTGTTGGTCATCTTATGTCTTTTTTAGAAATGTCTATTTGGGTCCTCTGCCCATTTTTAAATTTCTTAAAAATGTTGAGCTGTATTAGTTCTTTGTAAATTTTGGATATTAACCCCTTAGCAGATACATTTCTTGCAAAAGTCTCCTCCCATTCAGGAGGCTGCTTTTTCATTTTGCTGATAGTTTCTTGTGTTGTGCAAAAGTTTTGTAGTTTGATGCTGTCTTACTTGTTTATTTTTGTTTTTTTCCTGAGACCCCAAATCATATTGCCAAGATCCATGTTAAAGAGTATACTGCCTATGTTTTCTTCTAAGAGTTTTATGGTTTCAGGTATTAACATTTAAGTATTTAATCCATTTTGAGTTTATTTTAACATATGGTATGAGAAGTAGTCCAATTTGATTCTTTTGCACATTTTCCCAGTACCATTTATTGGAGAGGCAATCTCTTCCCCATTGTATATCCTTGCCTTCTTTGTCATAGATTTTGTGTGTGTGTGTGTGTGTGTGTGTGTGTGTGTGTTTGCGTGCGCACGCTTAACTGTGTCTGACTCTTTGAGACCCCATGGATGATGTAGGACCCTAGTCTATGGAATTTTCCAGGCAAGAATACTGGAGAGGATTGCTGTTTCCTACTCCAGGGGATCTCCCCAACCCAAGGACTGAACCCTCATCTCTTGCATCTCCTGCATTGGCAGATGGAGTCTTTATCACTGAGGTACCTGGGGAGCCCCCTTTCATAGATTAATTGATCATGTAAGTGTGAGCTGTTTTTTTTTTTTTTTTCTGGGCTCTCTATTCTGTTCCACTGATTTGTGTGTCTGTTTTTGTGCCAGTACTGTACTGTTTTGATGACTATAACTCTGTAGAATAGTTTGAAATTTGGGAGTGTGGTACTTCAAGCTTTGTCTTGTTTTTCAAAATAGTTTTGACTATTTAGGGTCTTAATGTTTTCACACAAATTTTAGAATGACTTGTTTGTGTTCTCTGAAAAATGCTTTTTGTACTTTGATAGAGATTGCATTGAATCTGTAGATCATCTTGGGTAATATAGTCATCTCAACAAATTCTTGCAAAATGTGAGCATGGTATGCTATATCTTTCCATTTGTCTTAATCATTTTCAATTGCTTTTGTCAACATCTTATAATTCTCAGAGTACAAACCTTTTACCTCCTTGGTTCAATTTATTCCTAGGTATTTTATTATTTTTGATGTAATTGTAAGTGAGATTGTTTCCTTAGTTTCTCTTTCTGAGAATAAGTTACTAGTGTATTTCTATGCAACAGATTTCAGTGTATCATTTTAGTATCCTGAGGCTTCACTGAAATCATTTATTAGTTCTAAGAGCTTTTGGTAGTGTCTTCAGAATTTTCTGTGTATAGTATCATGTCATCTGCAAATAGTGACATTTTCATTTCTTCCTTTCCAGCTTGGATTTCTTTTATTTCTTTTTCTTGTCTAACTGCTGTGGCGAGGACTTCCAATACTAAAAGTGGTGAGAGTGGACATCCTTGTCTTGTCCCTGATCTTAGAGGAAAAGTTTTCAGCTTTTCACCGTTGAGTGTGATATTAGCTGTGAGCTTGTTAGGTACGCCCTTTATTATGTTTATTATTAGAGAGTGTGTTCCCTATATACCCATCTTGTTGACAATTTTCATCATAAATGAATGTTGAATTTTGTCAAAAGATTTGTCTATACATATTGAGATGGTTATATGATTTTTATTTGTCAGTTTGTTAAGGTGGTATATTACATTGGTTGATTTGCAGAATTGAACGTCTTTGCAGTCATAGGATAAATCCCCTTGATCATGGTATATGATCCTTTTCATGCATTGTTGCTGCTTATCTACACTTTGTTTAGTTCTTTTTGGGTATATATGCCTTATTCCTTCATTTAAAGCACGTTCCTCTGTCCCTCCACTTTGCCCAGTTCTCTGTGTTTATTTCATGTGCTAGGAAGGTTAGTTATGTTTCCCAATCTTGAAGACGTGGCCGTGCATAGGAGACATCCTATGGGGCCCCGCAGCACACTCATCTCTGGTCTCCAGACCTGTGTGCTTTAGCGGTGCCTATGTGGGTTGCTTGTGTCCTTCTGTTGTGGTGGGGCTGATTTCTGCAGAGCAGGCCCCCAACCTGGGAAGCTATGAGGCGGTGCCCTGTTCAGGGACTGTGGGCCCACTGGAAGGCCAGATGGGCTTCATGCATGGCTGGCTGTGTGGTCTGGGAGACCTGGACCTGCTGCTGGCTCACTGCTGGGCATGGCTAGGTCCCTGTGTGGCTGTCAGTACAGCCTGGGGCACTCAGCACTGGGACTGGTCCACTGGTGGGTGGGGTTGGGTCCCTGGTGCTAACTCACTAAAGGGAGTATTTTTAAATGGTGTTTGCCAGTGCTGGCGTTATCACAGTGGAAAAACTCCCCCAAGTGGCCGCCTGCCATGTCTGTCTCCCCAAGGGGAGTCTCAGTGCCTGCTGCCTCTCCAGGAGGCTCTCCAAGATGGCCAAGTGTATGACCTGGGCTCCTTTCAAACTCCTGTCTTGACACTGAGACTCAGAGCTGATGAGAATTCTGTGCGTGCCCTTTAAGAGTAGAGTCTGTTTCCAATAGCCCTCCAGCTCTCCTAAACACAAGCTCCACTGGTTTTCAAAGCCAGACATTCTGGGGGCTGCCCTTCCTGGTGCAGGACCCCCAGGCTGGGGAGCTCGATGTGGGGCTGGACCCCTTGCTCCTTGGGTAGAACACCTAGGACTGTGATATTCCTCCTGTTTGTGGGTTGCTGATCTGGGGGTAAGGGTCCTGACTATATCATTCCTCAGTCCCCGCTACCCATCTCATTGTGGTTCCTTCTTCACATCTTTAATTGTGGAAAATATTTTCTGCTAGTCTTCAGATCATTCTCATAGGTGGCTATAATTTGGTGTATCTATGTAGGTAAGTGACATAGTGTCTTCCTACTCTGCCTGCTCTCTACCTCTCGTGTCTTTTAGTTGCCAGTTTATGTGTCTGTCTTACCCACTATCTCAGGGCTCCTCCATCTCAGCACCGTTGACATTTGGGCCCCTGTGTGGCAGGGGCTCTCTTATGCAGAGAGGACGCTTAGCCGCATCCCTGGCCTCCCCTCACTAGACACTAGTAGCATCCTTCCCGCTCCATCTCCGTGGCGACAACCAGAAATGTCTCTAGACGTTGCCAAGTGTCCCAGATGCGGACAGGCGTGAAATCACCTGTGGTTGGAACCACTTCACTAGACTACAGGCTCTGGGAGGACAGAAAGTGTGTCTGTCTTTCTCATCCTAAACCTCCAGAATCTAGAATAGCACCTACTTCTTATTTGGTCCTTAATTAATGTTTGCTGAATGGCTGAATGAAGACTCGGGGCAAAGTAGCAAAGCATGCCTCAGGCAAAAGTCAGAAGACATGAATTCTCATCTTGAATGTGCCAGTAACTGGTTAGGTGTTCAGTTCTGTGTTCTGAGTTCAGTTCTCTGAAACTGACATGGATGAGCATGACTGCTCTGCAGGGTATGGCGAAGAGACAGGTGTCAGCATCTCCTGGTAGCGGGTGAGACATGCAAATTATTCTCCTCCTCCCCAGACCCAGGGAATTGAAGTCTCTGGGTGTGGAGCCCTGAAATTTATGTTTTAACAAGCTCTCTAGGGGATTCTGATTCACGCTTCAGCAGTTCTCACCCCTGCCTGACTGATCTTAGAATTCGCTTGGAACGCTTTTAAAGCCGGGATGCCTGAGATGCTAGATTCCCCCAGCTCACTTTCATGAGCAGTTCTGGTGTCGGGGCTGGCTGTTGGCATTTCCCACCTGCCTCAGGTGATTCCGATGCAGAGCCAGGATTGAGACTCTCTCCACGCAGACGAGTTAGTCTACTGCTCTGCTTCCCGGCTTAAACCTTTCAGAAATTGCATTAACTCTTTCAGTCCACCAGAGGGCCATTCACAGCGCTGAGAAGGAATAGGGTTATCATTTCTGGGCAGGGACAGTGGAGTCAGGGACCCTCAAATACACAGGGAGGAGCAAGTGTCTGCGATCTTCCTCCCCAGCTCCATGTGAGAAAATATCCAGGTTGGATTAAGAAGCACTAGAAATGTCTCTGCTTTATTCATGCTCTACACAGCATCCTGATCCCAGGATAGCAATGGGCAAATCCTAACCAAGATTCTCTGTCTGACTACAGATTTTAAAATCCATGTCAAGAATCTTCCAACAAAATTTATTTCAGAAACCCTCATGCATCTAGGTCCATGGGAGCTTCTTACTTCAGAAGGTAGCTGCACTTTAGTGTAGAGACGGGTGAACGTGAAGTCAGCCACATCTGGTCCTTCTTGAGTAAGCCACTTCCTTGTTTGGGATCTCAGATCTTAAATGGGGAGAAGGCAACTTATGGTCTGAGTTGTGGTGCGGGTCTATCCAGTGGAAGAGGTGAAAAAGCACTGGCAGGAGAAGGGCTAATCAAAAGTTCAATGATAACAAACACAACATTGTAAATCAACTATAGGCCAATAAAAACATTAAAAATGAAAAGCAACTTCAAAAAAACTCTCAGTGCTTCTCCAAGTATGGCCCAGGCCAGCAGCATCACCTGGAGACTTGTTGAAAATGCAAATTCTCTATCTCAGATATACTGAATTAGAAACTCTGGGGGTGGGGCAGATGACTTCCCCTTTCCAACACTCAATTTTCTCATTGGTGAAACTAAAATGACCAGCAGTACCTATATTTCAGAGACCCATTACAAGGATTAAATGAGATATAGGCATGCAAAATAGTTAGCACAGTGCCTGGTATACAGTAAGAACTCAATAAATATTGCTATTTATTGCTATCATCTTCAAACCCCTGCTCCATGCAAGGCTCGAGAAGGAACTTTTGTTAAAACTCTGCACAAATACATAGTTCATGCAGGATTTTGCAAAATACCATATTTTGTCTCAGGATGCTCCCCGTGGAATACAACATACTGAACAGGAGTTATGGTGTACAAATGTGCCATGGTACTACGTCAGCCAGCTTTATAACTCATTCTGAGAAAGGCCATTGCTCAGAGCAATATAGCTATTTATTGTAGGGTCCCATTATGGGCTGTGATCTATTTAAGCCTATCCAGCTGTCAGAAAGACCAGCTTTCCTGCCACCTATCAGGAACAAGAAGATGGGCTTGGGGCAGGAAATAAAAAACAAATAGCAGACAGGACTTGAAAAATATTCCACTCATGGCTAGAGAAAATGTAAAAGATGCCAAGGAAGGAAATAGAACCATATCTGAATGGCCTTGCAGCAGTGGCAGAGAAATTTCTAGATGAATCAACTAAGGCAGGAAATTATCTGATGTTTGTGGGCATCTTGATGGTGAGCTAGAAGAGTGAGCTGAATTTTTTAGGCAGAAACAGGGAAGGTGGGATTGAAATTTACCTTCATGCATTGCAAGTTTCAATAATCAGGGAAAAAAGTATAGAACCACTCAGCTGAAGATAGTTCACCTTCAGTGAAATTGGGTTTTACTTCCTTCTTGCCTCTTGCAAAGGACTTTCTCTTGCTCAGATTTTCTGAGTCTCTTCTACTGGCCACAGCCACTTAAAGTCCTTGCTTCCCTGAGGATTTAACTGATTACTAGCTGAAAAGAAATTACAAGACAGTGTGTTTACCTGCAGTTGGCAAGGTTTGAGAACGCAAACTCAACAGTAAAAAGAAAAAAAAAATCCAAATAATGCAACTAAAAACAGGGGAAGGACCTGAATATACATTTTTCCAAAAAAAAAGATATTCAAATGGCCAACAGATACAGGAGAAGATGTTCAATATCACTAATCATCAGGGAATTGCAGATTAAAACCTCAGTGAGATATCATCGCACACAAGTTCAAAAATAAAAGAAATAAGTGCTACTGAGGATGGAGAGAAAAGAGAATCCTTATACACTGTTGGTAACAATAAAAATTGGTAAGCCACAATGGAAGACAGTATGAGTCAAAAAAATTAAGACAGTTTTCCTCAAAAAAATTAAGAACTACAGTTCAGTTCAGTTCAGTCGCTCAGTCGTGTCCGACTCTTTGCGACCCCATGAATCACAGCACGCCAGGCCTCCCTGTCCATCACCAACTTCCGGAGTTCATTCAGAGTCATGTCCATCAAGTCAGTGATGCCATCCAGCCATCTCATCCTCTGTCATCCCCTCCTCCTCCTGCCCTCAATCCCTCCCAGCATCAGAGTCTTTTCCAATGAGTCAACCCTTCCCATGAGGTGGCCAAAGTACTGGAGTTTCAGCTTTAGCATCATTCCTTCCAAAGAAATCCCAGGGCTGATCTCCTTCAGAATGGACTGGTTGGATCTCCTTGCAGTCCAAGGGACTCTCAAGAGTCTTCTCCAACACCACAGTTCAAAAGCATCAATTCTTCGGTGCTCAGCTTTCTTCACAGTCCAACTCTCACATCCATACATGACCACAAGAAAAACCATAGCCTTGACTAGACGGACCTTAGTGGGCAAAGTAATGTCTCTACTTTTGAATATGCTATCTAGGTTGGTCATAACTTTTCTTCCAAGGAGTAAGCGTCTTTTAATTTCATGGCTGCAGTCACCATCTGCAGTGATTTTGGAGCCCCCCAAAATAAAGTTTGACACTGTTTCCACTGTTTCCCCATCTATTTCCCATGAAGTGATGGGACCGGATGCCATGATCTTCGTTTTCTGAATGTTGAGCTTTAAGCCAACTTTTTCCCTCTCCTCTTTCACTTTCATCAAGAGGCTTTTTTGATCCAGTAATTCCACTTCTGAGTAAATATCCACAGGAAATGAAATCACTATCCGATGTTCATTGAAGTATTATTCACAATAGTCAAGACATGGATGTGTGTCTGCAGATGGATGAATAGATAAAGAAAAAGTGGTACAGATACACAAAGGTATATTAGTCATTCATAAAAAAGAAAGAAATCTCGTTGTTTGTGGGAAGGATGGACCTTGAGGGCATTACGGTAAGTGAAATAAGTCAGGCAAAGACAGACAAAAACCGGATGGTTTCACTTATATGTGGAATCGAAAGTAACTGAACTCATAGAAACAGAGAACAGGTTGCCAGAGGCAGGGGTGGGGTTGTGGGGAATGAGGTCAAAAGGCACACTCTTTCAGCTGTGAAATGAATGAGTTGTGGGGATGCAGTACACAGCGTGGCAACCATCGTTCACAATACTATGGTGTATAGTTGAAAGTCGCTAAGAGAGTAGATCTTAAAAGCTTTCATACATACACACTGACACACATGCTTGTCTTTCTTTCACTGAAGTTTAGTTGACTTATTTCAGGTGTACAGCAAAGTGATTCCCATAAAAATTCTTTCTCAATTCTTAAACAGATATTGAATATAGTTCCCTGTGTTATACAGTAGGTCCTTGTTGTTTATCTATTTTACATATAGTAGTGTGTATCTCGGAGAAGGCAGTGGCACCCCACTCCAGTACTCTTGCCTGGAAAATCCCATGGGTAGAGGAGCCTGGTGGGCTGCAGTCCATGGGGTCGCAAAGAGTTGGACACGATTGAGCGATTTCACTTTCACTTTTCACTTTCATGCATTGAAGAAGGAAATGGCAACCCACTCCAGTGTTCTTGCCTGGAGAATCCCAGGGATGGTGGAGCCTGGTGGGCTGCTGTCTATGGGGTCGCACAGAGTTGGACAAGACTGAAGTGACTTAGCAGCAGCAGCAGTGTGTATCTGTTAGCCACGAATTTAATTCCTAATTTATCTCTCTCCCCTTTTCCCCTTTGGCAACCATTAGTTAGCTTTTGATGTCTGTGAGTTTATTTCTGTTTTGTAAACAAGTTAATTTGTGTCTATTTTTTTTTAGATTCCAGATATAAGTCATTTCATTTATTTGTTTTTGTCTGACTTAGCATGATAATCTCTAGGTCCATGCATATTGCTACAAAAGGCATTATTTCATTCTTTTCATGAGCCATTCTTTTTTTTAGCTGGATAATATTGTAATATATGCTTCCCTGGTGGCTCAGACAGTAAAGACTCCACCAGCCAATCCAGGAGATGGTGATTTGATCTCTGGGTTGGGAAGATTCCTTGGAGTAGGAAATGGCAAACCACTTCAGTATCCTTGCCTGGGACTGTCTGTGGGGTCACAAAGGGTCAGACGCAACTGAGTGACTAACACTTCCACTTTCCATATGTATATATCTATCTATCTAAATATATGTATATGTATACATATGTATTATATATATACACCATACTGTGTATATATATGTATACACACATATATACAGATATAGATACCACATCTTTATCATTTCATCTATTGGATATTTACATTGCTTCCATATTTTGGCTATTGTAAATAGTGCTGCTGTGAACACTGGGGTGCCTGTAGCTTTTTTGATTAGAGTTTTCATCTTTTCTGGATATTTGCCCAGGAGTAGGATTGTTGGATCATATGGTAGTTCTATTTTTAGTTTGTTAAGGAAATCCATACTGTTTTCGATAGTTGTTGCACCAATTTACATGCCCACCAACAGTGTAGGAGGGTTCCCTTTTCTCCACACCCTCTCCAGTATTTACTACTTGTAGACTTTTTAATGATGGCCATTCAGACCAGAGTGAGGTGATACCTCATTGCAGTTCTGAGAATTAGTGATGCTGACCATCTTTTCTTGTGATTATTGGCCATCTTTTTGTCTTCTGAATATTTTTCTGAACTGTTTGCAAATAAATTCTGTATGGCATGAAACTTCAACCCTAATATCTCAGCATGCATCTTCTGTGAGTAATATATTCTCATCTAACTCTGTTTATTGCCTAGCTTCACTGATATACAATTACATTCAGCATTGTATTGTATGGAGAGAGAGAGACAAAGAGGAAAGAGAGCGGAAATTTCCATGTAGCAACGATTATAAATCTAAGGTGGAGGATATGCACGTGGTCACTTACAGATCCTTTAGCCTTCCTCTGAAGTCATACTTCTCAGGTTCAAATCTCCACTTTCTAATTTACTAGCTGTTGAATGCCTCTAGGCAAGCTACATCAATACTCTGTGCCTCTATATTACCATCATGAAATGGAAACTATTATAGGACCTAGCTCACAGGAGTTTTATGAGGAAGAAATAAATTAAAGTGATTACAACCATTCCTTGAATGGAATACGCAATAAAAAAACAGTGAGCCCTGTGGTTATCTGTGATAGATAGATAGATACATGCATACATACAAAGATGAGTGGATGGGTGGCCATATACATGCATGCTGCTGCTGGTGCGACTCTGGGCGACCCCATGACGGCAGCCCACTAGGCTCCCCTGTCCCTGGGATTCTCCAGTGGATATACGTGCATACGAATTACTAAAACAAATATGTGAATTAGACAAGGCCCACACCTGGATTCCAGCAAGCTAACAGCTGAAAGACTTTGTTTTCCCCTCTGAAGGGTGCGTTGTCCATTGCGGGCACCGGCAAGAGTGAGGAACCAGCGGTAACTGAGACCCATAGTGACTGCCTGGCGGTGCCCAGAGCAGAGATGCTCCCCGCTTCCCTTCCCTCTGCTCCTCACTCGGGGAGGTCACCCTCCTCCAAAGTCAATTTCAGTCCAGTCTCACTCTAAGTGGTGCCCTTGTGGATACGGGAGTCCTGTTCGGCCGAGGATGGAGCCTCCCTAATGGTACTGCATGTAGAATAGGGTCCGGCACCTGGGTTGCATTTTAAACACGTTCCGCGCCATTAGGCAGCGCTCATCACTGAGCGGATTGACGGCCCCGTGGCAGGGTCCTGCAGGCTCCAGCCAAGCTCAGCCGGTCTGGCCCGGGCATCCTGCCAAGAACCTCCCGCCGAGGAGTTGGCCACTCTTAGGTGACCACGCACCAGCGGCGTGACCCGGTGAGGAGAAACTAGCCTGGTGTCCACAGCAGGCCTTTGTGAATCCAGATTAGAGAGGAAAGTGGTCAGGGGCCTTTCAGCCATGTTCCTCTGGAGCCAGTCCGCTTGCAATCATGGTAATACTCGGTGAGGTGGGTGCCTTTATTCACCTGACTCCAATCCTGCAGTCACTCTGAGCTGACCTTCTTTCCATTTGTCCAGCACAACTGGAACTTCCCTCACTTAGGATCTTTACCTGTGCACACCCTCTCTGGACATTCTTTCTTCTGCTGGTCGCTGCTCACTGGGTGGGTCAACTCCTCTGAGAAGCCCTCCTGGATCACACATAGCAGCAAAAGGTTGCTTGTGATTATCCTTGATCTCAACAATGTTTTTTCCTTTCCCTGTGCCTCACCGTCATTCGTTAATATGGATGACGATTGGTACTGCAGTTTCCCTGTCTGGCCACCCTTTTTGCCCTCCTCTATGCTCCCTTGGGCTGGTCAATGCTTTGCCCTGTCCTCTGGCTGGAGTTAGTCAATGAAAAGCAGATGGAGATGACATCATGCAGTTTACTCAGCCAGCTCCCTGCCTGCGAGGTGGTGGCTCTGTTCCCTCTCCAGGCTCTTGATGGGCAGCTGTGCACTAAGTTCTAGAAAGTGCCCACCCTCCACCCCATACTCCCTTGGCACCAAGGAGGTCACAGCTCCCTGATGTTGCCAGCCCCTGGCAGTCTCCTTGCCCTGGTGGGTTTCCTTCAGCCCTGCCCATACCTCAGTCAATATCCCATTCATTGCACTCACCTCGGTTGCTCCTTGGATTAGGCCATTTGCTTCCTGCTATAATAATATCATATTATTATTATATCAGTGTAATAATTGATATTATACCCAATAATAATATCAATCTCACAGGGTTGTTGTGAGAATTACATGAGCTCCCGGGCAGGACGGGTAGTGCCAAGATTACTTGCCATTGTTATTGTTATTACTAGCTATTATTTTCTTTCCTCACACTTAGCATATTTTATACGTATTTGTGTGATAATTGTTCACTGCATTTCTTTGCAGGATTGGGAATCTGTGTCTGGGTCTGTTTGTTCAGCCTTTGATGACCCGGTGCCTGGTGTGAAGCAGATCTCAAAAAATATCTGACGAGTGAATGAATGCTGGGTTTCACTTTCAAAGCACCTCAA
The DNA here is from genome assembly GCF_014754425.2 of Oryx dammah. Classification (NCBI taxonomy): domain Eukaryota; kingdom Metazoa; phylum Chordata; class Mammalia; order Artiodactyla; family Bovidae; genus Oryx; species Oryx dammah. The sequence continues at coordinate 172,504,118 of NW_024070186.1, read as the reverse complement.
TATATCATGCTGAATTGTGTGACAGATTGCTGCTATTAGAACTTCTTTGTCTTATAAAGGCAGCAATTTCATAAGATTTTTACCTACTGCCGTATCCCCTTTGATTCTGGGTAGTTAGCAAGATGAGGAATACAGTCACCATTTTATAAATAATGAAGCAGCTGAAGTACTGAGGGAATAGCTGGGGGAGGTAGTGGGGGACACAAACCTACCCTATGCCTGGTCTCTGTTAGGTATTCAGTGGACATGATTTAATTTAATTTTCATAATGATTCTCATAACGACATCATTATCCCGTGGTTCACAGATGCAGAACCTGGGGGAGAGCAGTTAGAGGACTCACCAAAGAGGTGAGAAGATGGCAGAACTGTTGGTATAATCCAGTCTTAGCAGGTTTGACTCTCAGTTTTGTGCTTTTTCCATACAGCGATTCTCCCATTATATGCCCTGGAGAAACATACTCATGTACACAGAGGAATATACAGAAACATATACAAAAATATCCATTTGTAATAGTGCAAACAAATGGTATCAGTCCCAAATGTCTGTCAGTGAGAGAAAGGATGAAAAAAAAACTGAAATATTTAAACATTGAAAGAGTATATGTCAGTTAAGCTGAATGAACTAGAGATATGCATACCATCTTTAATGTGGAGGAGGAAGCAGTGTGGATGAAAAAAACTGCCAAAGAGTGTATTAGTACAGGATCCTTTCGTATCAAGTTTCAACAATATATCAAAGATTACCATGTGTCTTTTAAGGATGTGCTGAGCTGTGCTTTGTCACTCAGTCGTGTCCAACTCTTTGTGACCCCGTGGACTGTAGCCCTCCAGGCTCTTCTGTCCATGGGGATTCTCCAGGCAAGAATATTGGAGTGGGTTGCCATGACCTCCTCCAGGAGATCTTCCCAACCCAGGGATCGAACCCAGGTCTCCCACATTGTAGATGGATTCTTTACCATCTGAGCCACAGGGAAGCCCGTGGATACAGAAGTGGGTAGCCTATTCCTTCTCCAGGGGATCTTCCCAACCCAGGAATTGAACGGGGGTCTCCTGCATTGCAAATTCTTTACTAGCTGAGCCACCAGGAAGGCCCATCTTTTCAGGATATAAACATGTAATAGGCATGCTCAAATTCAAGGGATTATAAGCTTCAAATACAAAATTGTGGTTAAAGGGATGAAGATGATCTTATAGAGAGTAATCGGGGGTCTCATGGTTGCTGAGATGTTTTCCTTAAGCTGGATGAGTGTTTATTACATTATTTCATACTATTTTCCCCAATGCCTTATTTAAGGTCAACGAGCTGTGTAAGTATGCAGATAGACAAGTATATCTGCCTCCTGAATTTCCCCCACAGCAAAGCTGTCCAAAAGCAGATAATCACCCTCTTGTGCAATGAGGGAAAGAGGTGAGATGCAACATTGAGTAATCCTTATCTTTCCCTCCTTCCTTCCCTGATCACTGCCTTACCATCCCCCTTGACATGATGGTGTGGCCAGTGACCAAATCTCCGTAAAGAGGAAATTTGCAGAGGGGTTTCTGGGAAATATACCTTTTGTTCATAAAAGAGGAGGGAAGAGATGTGAGTAGAAGGCATTCTCCTCTCTCTCTGTTTTGCATATTGTCAAGTGAGGACGTGATGTTTGGAGCCGTGGCAGCCAACTTAGCACAATGAGGAAAGGGACAAAGAATTATAGAGAAGCTATTGTTGAGCTGTTGAGTGAACTCTGGAATCACCTAACCATAATCTACATGGTTAATACACTTTTATTCCAGAGTTATACTACTAGCAAACAAAAGCACGTCATCTGACTATCCCGAGGAAAGAAAGATAAGCAGGTCTTTGACCCAGGGGCAAATCATCTGGACTCATGCCCTTGAATGTGATCTGTTAAAAGTCATAAATAGAAGCTCATCACTCCTTTGCTTAGACCCTGTAGTGGTCCTTTTTTGCCCTTTGGTTGAGAATGGAAATCCTTAACAAAGTCTTCCAGGCCTGGCTCAAAACTAGCCCCTGCCTGTTTCCAGCCTAGTCAGGGCCCACACTTCTCAGTTTGACTCACAATGCTGTAGTCACACCAGCTTTGCTACTGTTGTTATTTTGTTTCATTTTGTTTCTCTCCTTCACCAAAGCCCTTTTTGCATTAAAAGTCCCTCTGCCTGAAATCCTTGCTTTACTCCCTTTGCCTGGTGAACTGATTGTAAGCCTTCAGTTCTCGGCTGAAGTAGGAATTCTTTAGGGAAGCATTCCTCCTTGTTGAATTTCACACTACCGTGCTTTTTCCTTCCTGGCTCTACATTTCCTTGTTTTTCTGGCATTGATGTTTCTACAACCTCAGTTTCCACCAAAGTAATTTAAGCTCTATCAGGGTAGATACAATGTAATGTATACTGTACTCAGTCATGTCCAACTCTTTGTGACTCCAAGGCCCACCCGGATTCTCTGTCCATGGGATTTTCCAGGCAAGAACACTGGAGTGGGTTGCCACTTCGTCTTCCAACGGATCTTCCCCACCCAGGGATTACACCCACGTCTACCTCTGTCTCCTGCATTACAGGTGAATTCTTTACTGCTGAGCCACCGGGGAGGCACATAGAAGTCAGACTTTAATGTCTCCCATCCAACCCAGAATCTATGCTGTAACGGAGTATTTTGTGCCCTGCTTTTCCCTAAGTAATGCTCCGAGCAGCTCACCTCCCCTTCTCAAAACTACTGAAGATAAGATATGTCAATTAGTATTATTGTGACTTCTCATTGCCTACAGTTAAATTTCATGTCCTTAGCCTGGCATTCAAGGCTGTCTTTCATTCATTTCTTTCTTTATTCACTCAAAAAATAGTTATTGAACCCTTATCAGAAAAGAATATGCCTGCAATGCAGGAGATCCAGGTTTGATCCCTAGGTCAGGAAGATCCCCTGGAGAAGGGCATCTCCAATATTCCCACTCCAGTATTCATGCCTACAGAATTCCATGGACAGAGGGACCTGGAGGGATACAGTCCCTGGGGTTGCAAAGAGCTGGGTGCAACTGAGCAACTTTCATTTTCGCTACCAGGCTGCAAGCACTGTTGTAGGCAACAGCCCATCCGTCCTCCTCCACCTCCTCTGTCCTCACTACTATCAGCCAAAAAACATTCAGCTCCACTCTCCCCACTAGCATCCTTCTCTAAATCACAAACTGAATACTATTCTCTCCATATTTTTGCTCAAATTCTTTCTTTTGCCTAAAGTATCTTTCTGCTCTGTATTCACCCAATAACTCCTTACCCATTGTTTGAATCCCACTCTCCGTCTTTTACTAAACAACATGGCTTAAACCCTTCTATGTGTCTCCCTGGCTCTTGCATCAGATTGCTGATCCCAGGGGGACATCAACTGTGTGCCTTTCTTCATTGCATCTGTATGATGTCATCTGCACAGCCTGTGCACATAGTCCACTGAATGGTGGGAAGGAAAAAAGAGCCTGAATGGAAACTTACAGCTTCTTTTGCTTTCAAGGCTTAAGACATCTGAGCCAATAGTCCTCAAATGTGTTTGATCATGGACACTTCCTTCAAAGAAAAGTGGACAGGCATGGCATATATATATATAAGCTTCCCAGGTGGCACTAGTGCTGAAGAACCTGCCTACCAATGCAGGATACTTAAGAAATGCAGGTTTGATCCCTGGTGTCAGGAAGATCCCTTGGAGAAGGAAATGGCAACTCACTCCAGTATTCTTGCCAGGAGAATCCCATGGACAGAGGAGCCTGGCGGGCTATAGTCCATGAGGTCGCAGATTTGGACACGACTGAATATATATATATATATATATATATATAATACTTTCCAAATAACAATTCACATATGAAAAAGAGCTCTTGAAAAGCATGAGACACAGGCTCCAAAATCACTGCAGATGGTGACTGAAGTCATGAAATTAAAAGATGCTTGCTCCTTGAAAGGAAAGCTATGACCAACATAGACAGCATATTAAAGAGCAGAGATATTACTTTGCCAACAAAGGTCCATACAGTCAAGGCTATGGTTTCTCCAGTAGTCATGTGAGAGTTAGACCGTAAAGAATGCTGAGTGCCAAAGAATTGATGCTTTTGATCTGTGGTGTTGGAGAAGACTCTTGAGAGTCACTTAGAATGCAAGGAGAGCCAACCAGTCCATCCTAAAGGACATCAGTCCTGAATATTTATTGGAAGGACTGGTCCTGAAGCTGAAACTCCAATACTTTAGCCATCTGATGCAAAGAACTGACTCATTGGAAAAGACCCTGATGCTGGGAAAGAGTCAAGACAGGAGGAGAAGCAGATGACAGAGGATGAGATGGTTGGATGGCATCACCAACTCAATGGACATGAGTTTGAGCAAGCTCCAGGAGTTGGTGATGGACAGGGAACCTGTCGTGCTGTAGTCCATGGGGTTGCAAACAGTCGGACACAACTGAGCAACTGAACTGAACTGATTCTGTATTCAGAAGTCCAGCGGATCATGTAGCCTGATGCTGTTTTAAAGAGTGGCTTAAACTCCAGAGAGGGATGACTCTTTCTAGTCACCATTGAAAGGCCATGAGTACCTTCTGAGGAAAGGAAAGGCATTTTGCTGCAATGGCAGAGAAGTATTTGGCCTGAGGCTTCTACTTCCGTGGCTCCCCATGACCTTAGCATTTCTGTTCTCTGTTCCTTGAACCTTCCTTCAGTTGGATGAGGGGGGCCTGACAGCTAAAATAGTAACTGTTTTTTTTTTTTTTCTTTTCTTCCTTGATTACCCATCACCTGAGATTAACCTGCAGACTGTAGAAATGGGCTAGATCTGGGAGCTGGCTATGGGTAAGTCAGGCCCTTATCCTGCTGGGGATTTTGCTGCAGATGAAGCAGCATCTTTTACTTCTTGAGGTAGTCAGGGGATTTCTGTTAACTTTGGAAAAAGTAAGCCTGTCAGGAGACATGTGCAAATATTGTTTCCTTTGGTGTGTCCCAACAATTTACAAGGAGCCAGGCCGTCTCCTCCCCAACTGACTCACTCCTAGTGCCAAATGAGATCCAGCTGCTTCCGCAGCCATCTCCAGTCACCCCCAGCTCTGCAGGGAGCAGCCCCCTGGGAAACTGAAACCTGAGCCTGGTGTGTGCATCCTCCTGACCTGAGGGCTCAACAGATCCCCTGCCAGATGCCCTCTTGAAGCAGCCAGGGGACTGGGACTGAAGCCACCAGGTGCCCGTTGGGGTCACCAACCCTCCCAGTTTGCTGAGATGGTCTTGATTTTAGCACTGGATGCTCCATGTTCAGGGAATCCCCTCTGTCCAGGAAGAACCGACTATGTAATTTTGCAGGGCCTGATGCAAAATGAAAGACCAGGGCCCTTGCTCAGAATGAAGAATTTCAGGACTGTGACAACAGGGCGTTAAAGGAAATGTGGTCTCCTTCTGAGTGTGGGACCCTGCACGTGTCTCAGGCTCATGAAGCTGGCCCTGCCCCCAAGCAAACCACGACTGCTGGTTACCTACTCCAGATGCAGAGTCCAGACAAGAAAACATAGTGTTATTTCCACAAGGTTGTTAGTTTCTCATAGCAACCTGTGCTGTTGAGACAACAGAACCTTACACTTCCTGAATTTTCTGAACCACAGACTTCAGCTCTTCAACGCCCTCCCGGCTGTCTACAATATTCTCAAATGTGAGTAATAATGATAATACAAAAGTTGCAGACTCCTAGCATTGACCTAAATTATGTTTACTAATATATTGTTATTTAAATATGTACCAACATAAAGCTTGGCATATAGTCTGTATGCTAATAGCTCTTATACAACAAAAGCCAAATTTATAAATTAAAAAATGTAAGACTATGAAACCCATAACATTTAAATTAACAACATTAATTTAATGGGATGGATGATGTTGTTGTGCCAAAACTAAAGTGCCCTTGGCAGAGACATTATGGCACCCTGCTGGCTGCAGTGATATAGATTCCTTCTGGTGGAGATTCTGTTTTGTGCTCTGGGAGTCAGTCCTCCCATCACTTTCCTCTGTATGAACAAGATGGGGCGCCTTTTTTGAACACCATACCCTGACACTATAGGAACCTCACCTGCTACAAAAAACACCCTTGATGGATAAAATCCACCTTTATTGTTTCTCCATTAATCCACCATGATTAAGATATGCTAAATGGTGCCAGTGGGATCACAAATACTAATGCAAACACAGGTATTATAATCCCATTGTTGTCTCAGGCTATAAATGGGCCACCCAAATGACCTAAAAGTGCCCAGATTCATTTTTTTAAACTTCACTGAACTAATAAGAATAACAGTAATGAATTTATTGAGCAACTGCTATGTGCCAAGCTCTGTTCTTAGTACTTGCCATATAGTAACTTATTTGATCCTTAAAACCTAATAAGGCAGGCACTATTATTATTATTGTGTTAATGGCCCAGACAACCAGGATGGTGTGGCCACTCACCTAGAGCCAGACATCCTAGAGTGTGAAGTCAAGTGGGCCTTAGGAAACATTATTATGAATAAAGCTATTGGAGATGATGGAGTTCCAGCTGAGCTAATTCAAATCCTAAAAGATGATGCTGTTAATGTGCCACACTCAATAAGTTAGCAAATTTGGAAAACTCAGCAGTGGCCACAGGACTGGAAAAGATCAATTTTCATTCCAATCCCAAAGAAGGGCAATGCCAAAGAATGTTCAAACTACCACACAATTATGTTCATTTCACATGCAACCAACTTCAACAGTATGTAAACTGAGAACTTCCAGATGTACACGTTGGATTCAGAAAAGGTAGAGATCGAATTGCCAGCATTTGTTGGACCACAGAAAAAGAAGGGAATTCCAGAAAAAGATCTACTTCTGCTTCATTGACTACACTAAAGCCTTTGATTGTGTGGATCACAACACACTGTGGAAAATTCTTAAAGTGATGGGAATACCAGACCAACTTACCTGCCCCCTGAGAAACCTGTATGCAGGTCAAGAAGCAACAATTAAAACTGGACATGGAACAATAGACTTGTTCAAAATTGGGGAAGGAGTACATCAAGGCTGTATATTGTCACCCTGCTTATTTAACTTCTATGCAGAGTACATCATGTCAAATGTGGGGCTGGATGTTTCACAAGCTGGAATCAAGATTGCGAGGAGAAATATCAACAACCTCAGATAATGCAGATGATACTACTCTAATGGCAGAAAGTGAAGAGGAAATTAAAGAGCCTCTTGATGAAGTTAAAAGAGGAGAGTGAAAAAACTGGCTTAAAACTCAGCATTCAAAAAACTCAGATCATGGCATCCAGTCCCATCACTTCATGGCAAATAGATGGGGAAAAAAATGGAAACAGTGACAGATTTTATTTTCTTGGGCTCCAAAATCACTGCAGACAGTGACTGCAGCCATGAAATTAAAAGATGCTTGGTCCTTGGAAGAAAAGCTATGTTATATATATATAAAACAAACCTAGACAGCATATTAAAAAACAGAGACAACACTTTGCCAACAAAAGTCTGTATGGTTTTTCCAGTAGTCATTCATGTACGGATGTTGGACATAAAGCAGGCTGAGCGCCGAAGAATTGATTCTTTCGAACTGTGGTGTTAGAGAAGACTTTTGAGAATCCCTTTGGACAGCAAGGAGCTCAAACCAGTTAATCCTAAAGAAAATCAGCCCTGAATACTCACTGGAACAACTGATGCTGAAGCTGAAGCTCCAATACTTTGGCCACCTTGTAGGAAGTGCTGACTCACTGGAAAAGACCCTGATGCTGGGAAAGATTGATGGCAAAAGGAAAAGGGGGTGGAGGATGAGATGGTTGGATGGCATCAGTAACTCAGTGGACACGCGTTTGAGCAAACTCCAGGACATACTGAAGGATAGGGAAGCCTGGCATGCTGCAGTCCATGGAGTTGCAAAGACTCAGACATGACTCAGTGACTGAACAACATACAGCAGTGATTATTACTGTCATATTACAGTTGAGAGAAGTGAGGCTCAGAAAGGTGACGTTAACTTTTCCCTAATTATCCCACCAGAAATTTTCTAAGAAAAATTCTCAAAGTGAACTCACAGACCTCTGATCAAGCATAAGGGATCTTGAGGAGTTCCTGGACTCCAGGCAGAGATCACTAGTTCAATTACTGGTTGAATGAAGTTCAGACTCCTGAGTTTGCCAATGAAGGGCCTTCTTTATCTTGCCTGTTGACCTCATCTTAACCTCTTGCTGTTCCATCTCATAACATGTCTTTACTGCTGGGCTAGTGAAACTCCAAGAGGGTATCAAGCTCTGCCACACTTTCTGTTCCTTTTGTTTAAAGGTCTTCCTTCTGGTACCAAATCTCAAGTCTATGTGTCTGATGCACAGTGAGGCCCATCAAAACTAAAACGTTATAGAGTCTGGAACAGAGAAAGGTTTATTACAGATTTATACAAGGAGATGGGTGGCTCATGGCCTAAGAACCCCACAGTTACTGAAACCTTTCAGCAAGCCCCTTTAAAAGCAAAAGGTGAGGGGGTACAACTACTGGCAACTGTCAATGAGGAACCAGTAGGGAAGTGATTCAGTCAAGGGTCAGTGTGTGGTGGTGATCAGGTGGAGAGTGACGTTAGCGGCAGATTCAGGCCTGTTCCCAGAGACTCTCAAGCTCACACAGCCTTGGGCCAGTGGGTGAGCTGGAACAGACTGGGGACTACATCCTGCAGGGCTCCAGAACCCGAAGGCCCCCCACTCGCCTCGGCCCAGGCCTTGAGGCTGCGGTGAACCTCTCCCTCCCTCCTGTCTCACTCCTGTTGGTTGTTGCTCACTTCTTTCGTGTCAGAACCTTTGTTCTTGAGGTCAGGTCATGGTCAGATAATGATTTTTCTGTAAATCTCTACAAAGCAAGTGTTATTCTCTGTTCTCACCAAGAAAGGACAAAGTCCCAAGGCACAGCTTTCACCCTCCAAGGTCCCAGTCCTGGTTAAGTGCAGGCAGATCTCAACTGGCATGTCCTTCAGGGCCAGGATTCCCCCTCCTGCCCAGCTGTCGCCCCTGAGGGAGCCAGGCGCCCAGCCCAACTGGCCTCAGTCTCCACAGGCCACCTAAGTGTCGAGACCGGTTTCACAGACTGTGACCGGTTTCACAGGCAGATGGCCTCTGCTATTAGGCCACAGAGGAGTGAGGGAGAGGCTCACTGTTGCCTCAAGGCCTGGGCCAAGGCTAGTGGAGGGCCTTAGTGAGGGCGCTGGACCCCTGCAGGATGTATTCCCCGGTCTGCTCCTGGGACCTCCAGCTCACCCACTGGCCCAAGGCTGGGTGAGCTGGAGGGCCTCTGGGAGCAGCCCTGAATCTGCCTCTAACTTCACGCTCCACCTGATGACCACCACACCACTGACCCTTGACTGAATCACTTCCCCAGTGGTCCCTCACTGACAGTTGCTGGTAGGCAGGGCCCACTGCAGCGCTGACCAAGACCACTAAGGGTCGCTGATTGACAGGTGGCTGCTTTTGGGCGGGGCCCACTGTAACACTGACCAATAGCTGAGCATGACAAGTAATGGTCACTCATTGACAGTTGGTTGCTTGTAGGCGGGGCCCACTGAGAGACCAAGCAATGGCTGAGTAAGACCTGTTGCCAAGTAATGCAGTGTAGAGTAATGAGGCACAGGAATAGCCGCGTGCTAAGGGCTGTGCTCATCCTACTCTGCTGCACTTCTGCCTGGAATGCTCTTGCCCTCTCCCTCCTGGAAACCCCCTGCATGTCTTTAAGATGCTCAGTCTCACCTCTCTGTGATGCTGTTTCCAGATAAGGCAAGGCTGATGCTCTTCTTTTGGGTTCCCACAGCACCGAGGTCTCACCTTCCCAGAGGCACCATTAACCTCCTCACAGCCCCTGCACTGACAGCCCCAGGGAGCCGAGGAAGCCAGATCCTCTTCCTCCCACCCAGAGATTTAAAACTAATGAGAACTTGAGGTCAAGGCAATGCTGTGATAGCAGCCAGTATGTATTTATTTAGTGCTTACTTTGTGTCAGTTTCTGGTCTAAGGCCTGTTGCACATTTCACCTTATTTCAAACTCTCAGCAATCCTACACGGTGTGTACCACTGTCTCCCTATTTTACAGATAAGGAAGCTAATGCACAGAGAGTATGACAATGTCCCTACCATTGTATTAACAGCAACAATGACAGTACCACTATGTGAATCTGAGTCCATGCCCTGAGTCATTGTGCCTCTTTTACTCCAGGAGACCTGGGGCTGGGGCTGGCATTGTGGTGAAAATCTGGACAAGGTGAAAATAGAGAAGGATTAGGAACCAGTGGGAAAAAGAAGAAGTTGGTTCATAGTGAGTAGACAGAAGCACAAATAGGACAAAAGCCAACATCAGGGAGACAAGCAGAGTCATCAAACTGCTGATGCCCCAGCTGCTGCTCATGGTGACCTGCTGGACATCTCCTCTTGCAGTCCAGGAGTATCCCAAGCACATTTTCCATTGATGTTTTAAAAATCTGACTTAGATTGGGTGCTTTTTTCCTTTGCTATCAATTCTAAAAATAAAAATAAAAACACTAGAAATCCACCCACCTTGTGAAGTCTAAGTTCCTTAGAGCTGATATGCATTTTTTGCCTTACCTAAAAGGATGTTCCCCTGTTAACTCACTGTGTGATATTTGGGTCATACTTACACACATTTTTCTGAGCATAGGTATATCTCATGCATCTATATTTAGAACATATTTATACTAAAAATTTACTTGTTTATATGAAACTTAGATGTAATGGGGTGCTCTGTGTTTTAAGGGCTTCCGTAATAGCTTAGCTGGTAAAGAATCTACCTGCAATGCAGGAGACGCTGGTTTGATTCCTGGGTCGGGAAGATCCCCTGGAGAAGGGAACAGCTACCCACTCCAGTATTCTTGGGCTTCTCTGGTGGCTCAGCTGGTAAAGAATCTGCCTGCAATGTGGGAGACCTGGGTTTGATCCCTGGGTTGGGAAGAACCCCTGGAGAAGGGAAAGGCTACCCACTCCAGTATTCTGGCCTGGAGAATTCCAAGGACTGTGTAGCCCATGGAGTCTTAAAGAGTCGGACACAACTGCATGATTTTCACTTTCACTTTTCTGTGTTTTATCTGGGAACATTAACCTAGAATCATGTGAGAATTGCAGAATCTCATCCCTCCCTGGATCTCCTAAATCAGAGTCTGCATTTTAGCATATGATTAGTATGTACATTAAAGTTTGAGAAGTCCAGCTAAAAGATGAATTAAAGGCAGTCTGAGGTCTTCCAGAAGTTCCTGGTCATCAGGGACCCAAAGTCTTCCTATTTTTTCACTCTAACATCCTTACCTAATTAATGGTTTCTATCCTCAAGGTCACTTCATGATCCAAGAGAACTTTGGTGGGGTGTAGGGTTCACCTCACAAGTTTGGCCTCCAGATGGAAGCAAGGAGAAAAGATCAGCAGTTTTCCTCAAATCTCACCCAATGGCCTCTACTCCCTTCTCATTGGCTGCTCCTTCCTGCAAGGGAAGCTGCGAAATGTAGTTTTTCATCTGGGTCCAGGGTCCTCCTGCGACAGAGGGGTGTGTGTGTGTGTGTGTGTGTTGTTAAGGGGTGTTATTCAGCAGGTAGCTCATCTCTGCTATTCCACTCTGAGTTAAACAGATCTGACCAGGTTGACAGGAGGCTCTGACCAAGTCAAATGGGCAGGCGAGAACAACAATACCCCTGAAATCAGATTACTTTAAAGAAAGGGGAAGTCCTAACTGCATTACAGTCCTGAGATCATTATAGTGCTAAGCTCAAAAAGAGTCTGTGGTTTTATAAAGAAGAGATATTTTGGGTATAGCCTTGGTGGGTGCAGTAAGCTCCCACCAACTCAGACACCCTAATATCACGCTTTGTTCCTGAGGCCAGTGGCTGATTTCTAGAGTGGTAAAGAAATACAGTTTTACAAAACTGAGCATAAAACGCCATTGGCTGTGCTGAATCTTACAGAAGTGGGATTGTTTTTCCTCAAAGAACCACTGAAGCTTCTGTTGGGATTTGCATTCCAACGTGGAGCATCTCGGAGCTGTGCAGAACTGATCTTCAACAGTAATATCTTGTAGCTGCAACAACAACAGTGATGGCGTAAAGAGGCTCCAGTACTCTGCTCCTTGTCAAAGATGCTTGACTCCATTTGGATTGGATAAGCTACCTAAGTTTTAGGACCACTGAGGTGGGTCCTAAGTGGAGCAGAGATGTGCAAGTGCTTAACTGCAAACAAAAATGAGATATGGACTTATTGGCCCTCCAAGGAACAGAGAGAATTAGTGTGTTATTGTGATGAGAAGGGAGATATTTTAGTGAGGACAACTTTACATGCTCATAAAGTCTCACCAAACCCAAGGACTCTTAAAGTGGACAAGGCCAAACTCATAGCTACTCTCAAATCTTTTCAAGCCAGATTGCTCTCAAGTAATGCCAAACTGGATTGAATCAAGATTTTTGAATGTCTATTATACTATACACCCTGCCAAAATACACTTTCCAAGCAAGAAGCATTTCTCTTCAAGCAGCAGTTGAGCACACAAGCAAGTGATGACTTGTTCCACACTGTGAAACCTTATTAATGTGCCACTTCTCTTTAAGGGATATCCCCTTTGAGGTAATTTACAGAATAAAGATAAAAATCCCCAAATTACAAAATCTGCCAAATTATAGCTTCTCCCAGAAGAACCACAAAGACCCTCACCTTCTGTTTGTTGTGGGTCTGGCAGACGTGGGACTGGAAGGGTGAAAGATGGAGTGAGATGTCTTCCTCCTGGCGAGGAAGGGGACTGATTGGACAAGAAGCCAGTCTGGAGGTTGTGCCAAGTGGCATCAGCAGGAAGAGGAAGGTAGGGTCCTATGTGTGTGTGTTAGTCGCTCAGTTGTGTCTGATTCTTTGTGACCGCATGGACTGTAGCCCGCCAGGCTCCTCTGTCCATGGAGTTCACCAGGCAAAATACTGGAGTGGGTAGCCTTTCCCTTCTCCAGGGGATCTTCTCAACCCAGAGATGGAACCCAGGTCTCCTGCATTGCAAGCAAATTCTTTATCAGGTGAACCACCAGGGAAGCCTAGGCAGGGCTCTGGTTGGCCAAAAAATAAAACAACCAAAACACTTTCTATCTCTGCATGTAAGAAGAATGTTTATAAGAAGAAGGAGGAGGAAAAAGAAAGGAAAGGAAGGAGATATTAGGATTTTTAAAAAACTGAAATAGCAAATGGATTGTGTAAAACCCATCTGATGGGTTCAACGTCTGTGACTCACTGGTGCCATGTGGCTTCAATTTCCTTTGAAATCCAGATGTGTTTGGAAAGAAGGCAGAACCAGGGCAGAATGAAGGGGAGCCTGAGCCTCATAGTTTCCCTCAAAATCAGGTTTTTGGTATTTTGGGTTGCCCACCCTCCAGGTCCTCAGTGCCTAGTGGATCAATCCAACTGGATGATGAGTCCATCATCTGGAGAGAAAGTGTTGGCAGATGTTGGACCACAGACCTCAGGTCCTTTAAGATGAGCAGAGATTCCAACCAACTGGATTCTTCTTTTTCAGGGGCTCTAAATTCAGACTATCTGGAAACTACACAAGGAACCCTGCTCACCGTACAACTTGTCAATGTTGTTACCAACTGTGAAGGGCTCCGAGCAAACATGCCAGCAACTGTAATTTCCTTTAGTCCTGTTTGTCCTAATGCTGGTTTGAAGAATGTGAGCTTTGTTCCCCACCTCCTGTAGCTCACTCTTTCTAGAAGTCAGATTGAATCAATGCCTTTACTGTGAGCTCCTTCATCTCTCTGACCTCACCTCCCCCACGTTCACTCCAGACATGCTCATCTCTTCATAATCTTTTGAGCATGGCAGACGAGCTCCCAATTCAGGGCCTCTAAACTTGCTGTTTCCTCTGCTGAAAGTTCTCTTTCTTCAGACACATGCTTGCTCCTTACATCCTTGCATTTCCCTGGAACATCATGATCTTCCCCGATCTAAACTTCTCAACTGCCCATCTCTTCCCAACTCCCTTGTCTATGTTATCAGATTCTCTCGGAAGCACTTACTCTTGCCTCACATAGTATATAATTTATTTGTTTTATGTATATCTTGTCTCTATCTCTTCCCCGTAGGAATGGACACTCTACAAGGGCAGGCATTTGGTTTGCTTCCATTTACTGCTCAAACCCCAGTGCTGATGAGAGAGCCTGAAACATGGTAGACCCATAATGAACATGGGTTAAATGAACTAATGAAAGAATAAATGGGAATGAGCATTTGGACAATTCCAGAAGCTGAGAGCCAAGCAGAGTCTGGAGTTGTGCAGTCAGTGGAGGACTGGGACTCATGTTGACTCAGTTGCATTTCCATGAAGAACCACCCAGTGTACCTGTTATAATGCACCCACATTGGTCCATGGCCAATGCCAGAACCTCCCTGGTTATGGCACATCTGCCCCGCCTTGTGCCATGCGTTGCTTGGCCAGAGCCACTGATGGGTTCTCCAAGGCCATTTGCTTCAACCTGGTATTCTGGGTCCTCCCCAGCCTGGTACCAATCAGCTTTTACATCCGTGTCTCCTATATTTTTCTATTTAATGTTCATTCACTCGACAAAATGTCTCAAGGTTTGTCTTTAAAAAATCCATCCTGAGGTTGCTTTCAACTCCATTGTAGAGAGCTGCCAGCAGAATATTAAAATGATATTTTTGCTGCCAAAACTCCTACTTGTAACTCAACTTCTCCACCTTTGCTCATCTAAATGCAGTGTCACAGTATCTCATCGATTCAGGGATTCAGATTCTCAACATCTAGGGCTCTTGACTATACTAAGCATGGCTGAGTTTTCTTTGCTGGCATTTGTAAGCAACCCACAAAACACAATCTTGGAGACCAGGCAAAGGCAACATCTGTTGGTCATTTAACCCATAATGCACATCAGCACTGACATACACACAGACGTGAGGATCAGACACATACAGGCACGATCATTGTAAATACATACATAGTATAGACATATATGAGGCAAACATCCGTAAACCTATTGAATTTCTTAGTCTTAAGTTCAAGTAGGCTTTCAATTCCCTCTTTAGACTGTCCTGGAAGATAAAATTGAGTGATTTCAATACCCTGATGCTTTTGAACTGTGGTGTTGGAGAAGACTGTTGAGGGTCCCTTGGACTGCAAGGAGATCCAACCAGTCCATTCTGAAGGAGATCAGCCCTGGGATTTCTTTGGAAGGAATGATGCTAAAGCTGAAACTCCAGTACTTTGGCCACCTCATGGGAAGAGTTGACTCATTGGAAAAGACTTTGCTGCTGGGAGGGATTGGGGGCATGAGGAGAAGGGGATGACAGAGGATGAGATGGCTGGATGGCATCACTGACTCGATGGACGTGAGTCTGAGTGAACTCCGGGAGTTGATGATGGACAGGGAGGCCTGGCGTGCTGCAATTCATGGGGTCGCAAAGAGTCGGACACGACTGAGTGACTGAACTGAACTGAAGAATTTTCACCCTCATAGATAGTTCTATTCCCTTTTATTTTCTAGAATTGACTGTCTTGACCAAATCGAACTTTTGACTTGGTTTTGTGTGGAAATAACCACAGCCCAGCCTATAGCAGGGGGCTTTCCGAGGTGATGCATATAGTAAAGAACCCAGCTGCCAATGCAGGAGATGTAAGAGAGGCGGGTTCAACCCTTGGGTCGGGATGATCCCCTGGAGGAGGGCACTACCAGGTATACACACTCTAGTATTCTTGCCTGGAGAATTCCACGGACAGAGAGGAGCCTGGTGGGCCACAGAGTCCATAGGGTTGAAAACAGCTGGACATGACTGAAGTGGCTTAGCACACATGCACACAGCCTATACCAGGCTATTCTGATACGCCCTTACTTAGCTAAATTGTTAAACAGCGTATATTTAGGAAAACTGTGTCCACTGAGTCTGTGCTGCAGATACAGTAGGAAATGACTATATTCAGGATTCAGCTTTGAGAAGCAATAGATAATCATAGGCAGGGAAAAATCAAAAGAGGGACATTCTGTAACCCTTTTTATTTTTTTGATCCTTGAAACTGGGGTAAATGTTCTAAGGATGGTTTCCCTGATAGCAAAGTCACCATAACTGCTCTGATAATGGAAGATAGAAAAGGAAACATGTCTGTTTCAGGGGAATCAGGAATCGCTTTGCCCTCTCACTCTCTCTAGTCTCTTGTGTCCTTCACCTCTTCTAGCTGTTTCTTGCTGGAAAGAATCTCAAAAGGCTTTCTCTGTTAGGTACAGAATTATTTATCACAGTTTCATAACTCTGGGATAAAATGTACTCATATCCATGTGCACACACGTGTGTGCATATAAAATCTGTGGTGCTGAAAAGGTTCAGAAAAGGTTGTGTGTTTTGTTTTCTATAATGAAAAGCAACGTAGCATCACTTCCAAACTTGTTGATAAGAGGAACATCCATCTAGCTGTGAGAACTTTGTAAGGAAAGAAGGAATTATTCTCATTAAGCCCTAAAAGAGTATTCTTTTCCATTGATCAGCCAAACCAATTTACTCTATGTAGAATCATTGTGTTAAAAAAAAAGAATTAGCTGTTGATACCATTCAATTCCAATTAGATGGATTTTCCCCTCAACATAAGGTGCACTTGTAGTTTTTCTCAATCTCATAATTAAAAGAAGGTGATAAGCTATGTGTTCTGAATCAATTCACTTAGATTTCAAGGAGCATAATGGAACGTCTGCTGTTCCTGAAATAAACAACAAAATCTTAACGACTCAGTCAGCCTACCTGAGTGTTAGTCTCTCAGTCGTGAATTCTTTACAACTCCACAGACTGTAGCCCCCCAGGCTCCTCTGTCCATGAGATTTCCCAGGCAAGAATACTGGAGTGGGTTGTCATTTCCTTCTCCATGGGATCTTCCTGACCCAGGGATTGAACCCAGATCTCCTGCATTGCAGGCAGATTCTTTATTGTCTGAGACACCAGGGAAGCCTAAGAGGGTAGGCCTAGTGGATATTTGTCCCACAAGGTTTCTCACCTCTGGACCACTGACCCACAATATCTGTGAATAAAATTCAGGAGTCTGTGCATTGAAAGAGGAAACTTTACATTTCAGTTTTAACTAACTTCCACTAAAAATTAGCATTTCAATCAGTTATGAATACAAACAAAAATGATAATGGTATTAGTAGTATCTGTGACTTTCACTTATAAAAATCATGAAGCAAGTGAAAGTTGCTCAGTCATGTCTGACTCTTTGTGACCTGTACAGTCCATGGAATTCTGTAGGCCAGAATACCGGAGTGGGTAGCCTTTCCCTTATCCAGGGGATCTTCCCAAACCAGGGATGGAACCCAGGTCTCCCACACGGCAGGCGGATTCTTTACCAGCTGAGCTATCAGGGAAGCCCTATAAAAATCACAGCTTATGTCAAGTTATAGGCTTCTTTTGTAATCCCATGTAGACTGTCTTATCCATTTAAACACATCACTGTATGAAGGAGTCTCAGGCTTTCTGACTGCAAAGGGGTCCATGACTTGCAGGGTGAAGATCCTGTTCCAGGAGACCTGGGTTGAATGAGGGTCAGAATCTGGCACAGCTGGTGGAGATGCCCAAGATCCCATTAGGAAACTCTTGCCTTTGGGTAGTGAAAGCTTCTCAACCACCTGCAACATGCTCTTCCTAACACTCCAGGGTGGAATGTGTTGTTAGGTATTTGAGGTTTTCTGGAGCAGCACCAGGGGTTCGGGGAAGGAGAAGAAGGAGCTTTGTACCCATTCCCCTTCCTCTGCATATTTGAAAGATGAGATCATGCTCTGTATCAGTATTTTGTTTCTTCCCTTTAGTATACTGATAGTAAACCTTGATTTGAGCGCTGACTCTGTTCCAAGCACTTGAGCTGTGAAATCTCATTTGTTTCTCACAACCACCCTTTGGGAGTACTGTCATGAACTCTTATAAATGTTAGCTAAATGAATCATCACTCTTATGTATTGAATACTTATGATGTTCTGGGCACTGCTCTCAGAGCTTAACACATAGTCTCATCTACTCCTCCCCCAAGAGCTTTTATTATTATACCATTTTACAGAGGATAGAACCAAGGTGCAGAGAGAGGAAGTGCCCTGTCCAAGATCACACAGCTAACAGGTCACTGGTGGAACATTCTGGACCTCAGGGGAGGCGCTCCGTTGGCTGAGCCCTTGCTCTTAGCCAGCATACAATCACCCCAATGCTTAACTTTGGTCATAGTGATTCTTTGCGCATACTGCAGCTTTTATAATTGCTGCATCATTTCTGGAATTGGATGCAATTTTTTCTTTCACATGGGGTGTTGCACAAAGGTGAGTCTACCCTAAACAGAGTACCATTTCTTGAGAAAAAGCTGAGAAACAAGGCAGTGATATTAGCAGTTTCTCTTCTATTAGTCTGTGATCAAGGCCATGACTTTAGACTGCAGCTCAAATACCTGATTTTTTTTTTTTTTATTCCAACAGCTTCTAGTCTAGGATACCCACTCAGGCATGCTTCCTTCCTGGGAAGTCATCCACCACCTTAGTGATGGAATGCACCCCCCCTTGGCCCAGAATGGAGATCAGAAAGGAAAAATCAGGCTAGATGAGGCTGAGCACTGCCTCCCTTCCCACGCTGACAAAGCAGAACCAGTGCACTCAGCATGTGAGTAAGATGTCCATGCTTCCAGTCAGTCTTCTCTGTGAACATATCTGGATGCCTGATGGAATCATCTCATTGGCACATCTCGCTGAGTAGGTGTGACCACAGCCGCCACTTCAAGTTCATGTTAACCGAGCAGCTTTTCCCAACAAAACTAACCTCCCAGGGAGAAAAAAATGCATAAACATAACACACTTGTAATTTGTTAAATTTAAATTATTCTGATAAGCACATTGCTCTTTTTATTGAGACTTTCTGTCTTTTGCTAGGCACTGTGCTAAATATTTTGCATACAGACTCTCATTTGTTCTTTTTTTTTTTCAACAGCTCTGAGAGCTAGAGATGAAACTATTCTTGTGATGAAACTGAAGCTCAGGGAAGCTAAGACATTGATAAGGCTCTCACAAATGGTGTGTGACAGAACTGGGAGCTGAGTGCAGATCTTTCTGACTTTGGGAGATTTTTACTCCCAAAGCCTGGAGTAGACTACTGTGCTGTACTGCCTCAACAACACACACACACACACACGTGCACACACACACGTGCACACACACACACAGGCACATACAAGAACACATATATGTTTAAGAATATAAAAGATCAGTTATTTAAGCTATCATGTATACTGCAAAGTAAAAATCTAGTGCGATTGCTAGGAGGATAAGTTAGTTATATGTAGGCAGGAGACAGAGAGCTCCTGTTCATTACAGTATGGCTACAGTGGATTTTTGAGGATTTGACTTTTATTAAAAATGTTATTTTAAATCAACAAATACTACCAAATAGAATCTAACAGCATATTAAAAAGATTATATATCATGGCCAAGTGGGATTTATCCCAGGAATGCAAGGGTGGCTCAATGCAAGAAAGTCAGTCAATATAACACATAAAACTGATAGAATGAAGAAAAACATGCAATCATCTCAGATGATAAACAAAAGGCATTTGATAAACTCCAACACCCTTTAATGGTTAAAAAAAAAATCTCAAAAAAACATAGAATAAAGGAAACTTCCTCAACATAGAGGGCATTCCTAAAAAACTTACAGTTAACACATTCAATGATGAAAGACTGAAAACTTTTTCTCTAAGACTAGGAATGAGACAAGGATGCCTGTTTTTAACTCTGATAATCAACATTGTACTGGAAATTCTCATCAGAGCAATTAGATAAGAAAAAGGAATGAAAAGCATTCAAACTGGAAAAGAAGATAGGAAATTATCTCTGTTCATAGACAACATGACCTTATACACAGAAAATTCCCAGAATCTACAAAGAAGCTACTGATGAGCTAACATAAAATTTATCAAAGTTGCAGAGGACAAAATTAACACAAATTGAATATATACACCTGCAACGAACAATCCATAAAGAAAATTAAGAAAGCATGCATGCCTGCTAAATTGCTTCAGTCATGTCCGACTCTTTGCAACACTGTGGACTATAGCCCTATCTGTGGGATTCTCTAGGAAAGAATAGTGGAGTGGGTTGCCATGCCCCCCTCCAGGGGATCTTCCTGATCCAGGGGTTGAAGCCGAGTGTCCTGTATCACCTGCATTGCAGGTGGATTCTTTACCACTAGTGCCACCTGGGAAGCCCAATCCCTTGTATAATAGCATCTAAAAGAATAAAATATCAAAGGAAAAAATTTAACCAAGGAAGTAAATATTTATATCTTGAAAACTACAAAAATGTAATTATTCTAACTACTGAAAGTAATTAAAGAAGACCTAAATAAATAAAAATACATCCTGTGTTCATGGATTGGAAAACTTAATATTGTTAAGAAGTCAATACATAGAAGTGATGTACAGATTCAATAGCCTATGAGTTTTATAATGGTCTTTCTTGCAGGAATGAAAAAGTTGTTCCTCAGATTCATATGGATTTGCAAGGGGCCTGAGTAGCCAAAACAATCTTGAAAAATAATTATGTTAGTGAACTCATACTTCCCCATTCCAAAACTTATTACAAAGCTATAATAATTAAAATAGTGTGCTTCTGACATAAGGATAGACATATAGACCAATGGAATAGAATTGAGAGTCCAGAAATAAATATATGGCCAATTGACTTTTGACAAGGGTGCCAAGTCTATTGTCTCTTCAACAGCTGGTACTGTGACAACTGGATTTTCATGTGCAAAAAAATGAGGTTAGATCCCAACCTCACACCACAGACAAAGTTCAGCTCAAAAGGGATCAAAGACCTAAATATAAGAGCTAAAACCATAAAACTCTTAGAAGAAAACATAAAGGTAAAATTTCACAATCTTGGCTTTAGCACCAAATTCTTAAATATGATGCCAAAAACATTAGCAAGAAAAGAGGTAAATTGTATGTGTGTGTGCACACGTGCATGCATACACATATTTCCAGGACAAGGGGAGGACAAATGAAAAAATAATAACTTTTTAGAGCACCTCACCCAGGAAATGAGTCACAGCTCAGATGTTAGACAATGTCAAGAATATGTGTAGATCATTTTCAGTATATTGACATTTTAACAATATTAAAATTTCCAGTCAATACACACAAGATGTTTTTGAATATGTTAAGATACTGAAACCCAGACAGGTGATTTATTCAAGATCAAACAAACACATATGGGAAAATATCAATTGGAACCCGGTTGAGTTCTCTTTCCCAGGGCTCAAATTTGAGTACTCTCTCCCAGGGAGTGCTGGGATAATTATTAATTTGTAATTTGTTATAATTCAGGCAAAGGGTTAGTCTCTGGTTTCCCCATTCTTGAGAAATGTAAACAGCATGGAGGAAAGGCTGCAAAGAGAATGCCTGAACTACTGAGAATCAAATTGCTTTTAAGCATACTTCAGCACTTTAGGATAACCCATTTATATATTAAGAATGAATATGCTAATTGCAAACCATTCTTATGTGTCCTTGAGGGATCTCTATTGCCATCTTTGTGTGTCGTTGAGGGATCTCTATCGGGCAAGCCTCATTTGAATTACTCTCTTTCTTTAACAAACATCCATACTTGAGACTTACTGATTTTTGGTATTGAGTCTGAATCACCAAGATTTTTATTTTTATTTTTTTGTAAAGGCAAAATGATGAAGGTAGAAGGGGAAGGGAACTAATTGTGGGTTGCCATTCCCTTCCTGACCCAGGGATCAAATCCAGGTATCCCACACTGCAGAAAGATTCTTTACTGTCTGAGCTATCAGGGAAGCCCAATTAGCATTTACCTAACCTAGAATGTGCCAGGCAAAGGAGCACTTTTCTTCAGCTCTTGCCTTAAAGACCCCTAAAAACAAATGGATCCAACTCCCCAATTCAGGAATAAGAAAGTCTCATGGGTGGTGAAGGGAGATTTTATATCAGATATCACACACAGCATGAAAATCCCTTTCAAACACCTGTTTGTTTGTGTTTTACCAAAATCTTCTCTTCTTGCCAGTTGCTTCATCTTTCTCTCGCCTCTTTCCCTAAAGCATTACAAAGAATGTCATCTGTTGTCCTGAGCAATTCAGCTGTGCCTCTAGACTGTAAACATCACTTGGGAGGACAAAAGCCAAGTTGTTGGCTGAGCACATTGACAATCAAAGCTGTATTTGCAGGGCATGTGCCTGCACATGTGTTTACATGATTGCTGGGTGATTCTCACTTCACCTGGAATCACTTAACATTGTCTCCTTTGCTCTTTAAAAAAAAAAAAACCCTAAGGGATTTTGTTCCATTTTATAGGAGAAATAATTTGGTGACTTGTCCCTGGTAGCTCGGATGATAAAAAATCTGCCTGCCATGTGGGAGACCCAGGTTTGATCCTTGGGTTAGGAAGATCCCCTGGAGAAGGGAATGGCAACCCACTCCAGTATTCTTGCCTGGAGAATCCCACGGACAGAGGAGCCTGGTGGGCTATAGTCCACGGGGTCGCAAAGAGTCAGATGCAACTGAGCTACTAACACATGCTTAGGGCTGCATACCTTGTCTGTGGAGGAAGCTGTAATAGATGACAGGCTTGATTCCAACATTTATGATGTGAAAGACTTCTCCCAGGAAAGGAAGACTATGGAGAGGGCTTTCTTGATTGCCACAGCAGTGGGTGAGTTCTCGTCTCTACTGTATTGGACCTTCTTCAGTGGGCCCTTAGTGAATGGTGGCCAGCCTTGTATTACGGTTACTCCTGAAACTTGTAGTTTAAACAGGATTTAGAAAACTATAGCCAGTGGACCAGCTCCAGTCTGCTGCAGGTCAATAAAGTTTTACTGTCAATATGAGGCCTGTTCCTTTACATGTTGTTTATGACCTTTTGCCCTACAATGGCAGTGTAGAGTAGTTGTGACAGAGACTGAATGCCTCCTGGAAAAGGCAGCACGGGTTCTCTGTCACAACTACTGAATGGGGCAAATGTTTACCATCCAGCCCTTTGCAGGAAAAGTGTACCACTTCCTCATCTAGAGAGTCGACTGACAACCTGGAAATTAACACCGGAGCATGAAGGGAGGGAGCTGAGGAGCTCAGTGAGCTATGGGGCTTCTCATGAGTGGAGCTTTGTTGCAAAACCACTCACAGGGATCAGCAGCCCTCAATTTCTCCATTCTCCACCATCTTCTTAAGACTCTGAAAATAACTGATTAATTGATCAAGTCAACACAGTAAGTACTTGCTATGTGCCTAGCTCTGTCATAGTGCTTAGATGGACTGTTAGCAAAACAAGACTAAAAAGGAGAGTGAAATGTGGGAGGGAACAAAGGCCCAAGTGATGGGAGCCAAAGGAGAGTTTGGAGCAAGGTACTAGATAAGGAGTTGGTGTGGAGGACAGAGCCAGGTCTTGGAGGCTCTTGGGGATTTTCTGTCAAGTAGTGTGGGAAGCCACGGGGAACTTTAAGCTTAGTGGAAGTTGCCACAGCATTGGAAGATCTGATTTAAAGTGATCACTCTAGCCACTCTGTAGTGAATGGATAGTGAAGGTTGAGAGTGGGAGCAAGGAGAACAAAGAAGTTGCTTTATGCTAGCTCTTGAGGCATGAAGTAAGGGTAGCTTGAGAAGGCTGGAAGTATGGGAGATAGAGAGAACTGTTGGAATTCGGGATAGATCTGGAGTTAAAAGCTTAGAGGACTCAAGCATGTTTAAGATACAGAGTGGATTCTAGTAAAGAAGCTCGAAGCTTGCTAAGGCTCTCCAAAGAACGGAGGATGGTGTGGCAAGTTATAATGGGATTATGGTGATTCCACCCACAGGGCAGGGCGGAAGCAGCAGGCAGCGCCCAGGGTCCCCTGGGGTAGAGGACGCCATTTTGTTCTCCACAGGCTCTTCCGGCGCCTGTTCACCTCCCCGCCGCAGACCTGGGCAGATGCAGCAATAGAATAAATGAACCGCCTTGTGCCTGGCAGCCGGTCTCTTTGTAAAAGGATGGATAGGACTGGTTAGAGAGAGCTTGACACTTGTGTTGCAGACCCATTAATGCCAGCCACAGGTTAATTCTGAGCAATTTCCAGGTGATCCAATAATTCATTAAAGTGACGAAAACAAATCTTTGGGAAATCGAGCTGGTGACAGATAGAAAGCCAATGATTTATTGTCTGGGGAGGAATAAGTGTCTCCTGTTCCATTCCTCAGTCTGTTGAGTGAATCGAAGTGTGCAGGAAGTGCAAGGTAGGTGTGACTTCCACTTAATGGGCATTGTTCTGGCCCAGCGTGGCGTGCCCTTCATAATGCTTGTTTCGTCCAGTATTTGTTTGGAGGCACGCATGAGGTAGAAGGAAGATGGACACGGAGATCAGGCAAAACTGAGTTTGAATGCCTCTCTGCCAGTTTCTAGCTTCTGCGACCTTGGGCAAGCACTTCTCATTTCTGAGCCCCCATCTGATTCACCTCAGTTGGAGTCATAATATATTCTCTCCTTTACTCAGAGATGATTCTCATAAGTGAAAACGGTGGAGCACAGAGCCTAGAACATTATCAGGGACTCCTTAGGTAGCCAATATGATAGATAGTTATTGGTGATAACAAAGTGAGTGAGCTTTTTTCCTTTAGTGAACATAACACATTCAGTGTGAACATTCATACTGCTGCTGCAAGAATGTTCAGAATGCTGACTTAGACCTGCAAGGACAGCAAAGTTTTCCAAGGAAAGTCATTGGGGAAATGAGGGAAATCAGAAAACTGGGAAGATGAGTGATGGGATTTGGGGTGGTGGTGGAGCTAGTGAATTGGAAGAAAAGGGTCCTTTGTTTGAATAAAATAGTTAATGAGGGACAACTTGGGATCCTCTTTCTTAGTGGCAGTGGGGAGAGTGAGTGGTGTAAAGGAAAGTATCATACTTAGAAAATGATTTTGCAGTTGGTTTGAAGTCTGAGTAGAGAAATTAACTTTTAAACTTAGACTTAAAGCATCTTAGACATGGAGGAAATTTCCGGAACCAGTGGAAGAGCTGGTGTTCCTCAATCCTTGTCGTTTTGGCTGTTCACCATCCTTTTTATTATTTGGTGACAGCATTTCTATATTCCTTTGGGGCCCACTCCTCCCAAGGTGCATACATATCCCATTTTCTCTATATGTCCTTTCATCTTTTACTAAGGTGAAGTCTGTCATAGCCATGAAAGAAAGTGAAAGTGTTAACCACTCAGTTGTGTCTGACTCTTTGGGACCCCATGGACTATAGCCCACCAAACTCCTCTGTCCATGGAATTCTCCAGGCAACAATACTGCAGTGGGTTGCCATTCCCTTTTCCAGGGGATCTTCCTGACTCAGAGATTGAACCTGGGTCTCCTGCATTGCAGGCAGATTCTTTTCATAGCCGTAGCAAGTCTAGAAAGAAATTGTAATAGTCCTCTGCTGGAAATGCCTAAAAGCCACAAAGATACCTGAAAAAGATGTTGTCGTGGGTTATCGTCCTCATAAACGAATATCTCCCTGCTCTAGCAAAATAAATTTAGAGATTTGCAGGATCTGTTGGAAATCTGTTAGAAAGACCCTAGTTGGAGTCCATAGACCTTAAGAACCTTCAGGAGGAACTTTGAGAGTGTGCCTTCTCATTGTGTGTATAAGAAGCCTTTCACTTGGTTTGTCTTCTCAAAATTGGAAATTTGTTTGAAATCAGAGAAGGCTTGGAAATGCTTGGAGCATAAGCCACCTCTACCCCCCACACAATTCAGAGATGTGTCCTTACATATTTACTAGCTCTTTCTGTTGTCTGACCCATTGATGTTAGATTTATCCACATGACTTGCTCTGCCCAATGGCATATGAGTAGATGTAATGCAAAGCATGTTCAAAGAACAGTTTTAGAAATGTGTGTTTCAGTCAGACCTCTTTCTCTTTCCCTTTGCCCCATGATTGTCATGAGGCTTTGTTTGACAGATGCTGTTCCTTCAACCTGTATCCTGAAATGAGAATATACGTGGAATAGAGTTGAAGAAGATCTGTGTCTCCAAGAATATGAAGAAGTGGTGAAATAAAGCTAAGTTGTAAGCCACTGAGATTTGTGGGTTGCTTTTGCATAGCATAACCTAGTAAAAGCTTACTGATACAGGAGGTGAAAGGGGTAATTAGCCAAAGAACTGATAACTATTTTAATAGAGGCCTGGGTCGGGAAGATCCCCTGGAGGAGGGCATGACAACCCATTCCAGTATTCTTGCCTGGAGATTCCCATGGACAGAGGAGCCTGCTGGGCTACAATCCATAGGGTTGCAAAGAGTTGGACCCAACTGAATCGACTTAGCACACACACACAAGAATAGTTTCTCATGCTAAACTTAAACTTACTCCTATGGAATATTGCTTCTGTTCTTTCCTCTGATTCAGGAGTTTGGTAGCCCAGTGGATCTGATTTTTCAGGCTGACCACATGTGCATGTGAATTGTGTGTGGTGAAGCTTCCCAGACTGAGCTCATGATCAAGCTGGACACTTGATCCTGCTTAAAGCCAGCATGGAGTCAGACGTTAGGATCTGTGTTTCCCGAAGTGATTATACATAGTCAGATGTTCATTATTCACAGACTGACTATTCTACCTCTTTCCTTCTCTTAATATACATCTAGATCATCTCATGTACGTGAGTTCTATTCTTCAGTCATGAGAGGAAGAAGCTAAGCTGCTGCTGCTGCTGCTACTAAGTCACTTCAGTCGTGTCCGACTCCGTGTGACCCCATACGGCAGCCCACCAGGCTCCCCCGTACCTGGGATTCTCCAAGCAAGAACACTGGAGTGGGTTGCCATTTCCTTCTCCAAAGCATGAAAGTGAAAAGTGAAAGTGAAGTCTCTCAGTCGTGCCCGACTCTTAGGGATCCCATGGACTGCAGCCTACTGGGCTTCTCCATCCATGGGACTTTCCAGCAAGAGTACTGGAGTTGGGTGCCATTGCCTTCTCTGAAGAAGCTAAGGGGGAAGCCCAAAGCCACTTCTGTGCCTTCTGACTCATCACTTTGGCAAAAGGGAGCCACCAGTACCTGCCAGGCACTATCTAGATGCTTAATAGATATGATTTAGTTTAATCATTATGGAAATCCATGAGATAAGTGGTACCACTCCCATTTTAAAGATGATAAAACAGAGGCTGAGACATTAAACCACTTGCCCAGAATCACACAACCAGTGGTAGAGTTGGAATACAAAATTGGACATTTGTCTATATTTTTCGTTGCTTCAGTCAGTACCCAAAGAACCCCAAACTCATTTAAATGGGAGATGAAGTCAAATGATATGAGCACAGTATATATGTGCCAGGTAGAAGTCGGGCTGGAGAGCTTCTATAACAATGTAATGGAAAATCTTGACGCTAAGAGGTATGCTCACAATCCTGAGACCACAGGGAGAAGGAAAAAGATAAGCTGACTCTAAGGGCCAGTCTTTTTTTTTTTTTTTTTTTTGCCCACTGTATGTAAATTGACTCCTTGAGAGGATCTTGCAGAAAGTGGCAAGATTGGAGGGTGAGCAGACTCTGATTCTATTTGGGGAGATTCCTCTTTCCTTCAACACGAAAAGCAACAGCTTTTATTTAAACCCCTAAACAAACTGTTTACTCTTATACCTCATGTGATACAAAACTGAGAAATGGGTAACAGTATACACTGAATGGTAATATTGTCCTCAGCCAGTGCTATTAGTGATGCGATGGAGGTATTTAATTAATTACCACTGACATATGTTTGTGCTAATTTATAAGACTAGTTAGCTTGCACATTGCATTTGAACTCTTGCCTGCTGAGAGAGCTTCCTGAATATAAAGCGATTCCTAAATGGAAGCTAAAGAAAGAATGAAAGAAATGATCTCAGAATATTTTAAGTTTGGCAAGTCCTGGTGGGTGACTGCTCAGTGTTTCTTAACCAAGGGAGATTCTGTCCTCCACATCTATGGTTATCACAATGGAGATGGGAGTGAAAGGAGGGATGCTCCTGCCATCTAGTGGGCGGAGGCCAGAAATGCTGCTCTACATCCTACGGTGCTCTGGACAGGCCCCGCCACCGGAATGTCAGTAGAGTGAGGGTTGAGAAATCCTGACCTAGCTCATTACTTCTGCTTTAACCAACACCGAGAGAGGGAAGGGGGCTGACTTGGGGTCACACAGCAAGGTGGTGGTAGAATTGGGCAGCAGAATGATCTGCAGGCATGTTAGAAGCAGGCTCTTGAGTCCAAATGTGTGTGGCTCCCAATCATAGATTTGCCTCTCCCTAACTTGGAAAACTTGGACAAGCTACTTGGCTGTGCCTCAGTTACCTTGTCCAGAAAATAGGAAAGGTACCACCAGTAGGCTTTCGAGGGTAATTCAAAGGAGATAAAACATGTATAGACTTGGCACAGAAAGTGTGTTCTGTTTGTTGTTAGAATTCTGTACTTCTTATCAGCAAGATTCATGGTAAGGTGAGACCCATTCTTGTAATGCTTACTAATACAAGACAAGAAACTTCCATGCAAACCTTGTTAGCTCCTTTTCTGTCCAATGGTGAGAGGGCTGCAAGAAGACTGGAGTGGGTTGCCGTTTCCTCCTCCAGGGGGTCTTTGCAAGCCAGGGATTGAACCCACGTCTCCTGTGTCTCCTGCATTGAAGGTGGATTCTTTACCTGCTGAGTCATTGTGGAAACCCGAGATGTGTGCAGCAGCTTGTAAACATTTTTCTTCTCTAGTTTGATGACCTCAGCACTCCCACTCTCTTTTATAAAGTGGTGGAGAGTGTAGTGGGCTGACTGATGCCCCTTCACCCACCCAAAGATACCCAAGTCCTAAATCCTAGATCCAGGGAATGTTCCTTTATTTAGCAGGAGGAGCTCTTTAGCTCTGGTAAGGATCTTGCTGGGGATGGCGTGATCCTGGATTATCTGGGTGGGCCCTAAATGTAATCATATGGAAGGGTGGCAAGGAGGTCAGTGGAGGAACAGGTGGGATGATGATGGAAGCAGAGGCAGAAAAGGCCATATGATGCAGGGCCATGAGCCAAGGATTGAGGAAGCTTCTAGAAGCTGAAAACGGCAAGGAAACAGACTCTTCCTTGGTGACAACAGAAGAAACGAACTCTGTTGACACCTCATCTTTAGCCTCAGGACTCAGTTCAGAGGTCTGACCTCCAGGACAATAGAGAATTCATTTGTTTGAGGCCACTCAGAGCGTGGCCACCTATTACAGAAGCAACAGAAAACTAATACAGAGGGTTGTTACAGGGAGTAGGGCACAGCTGCCCAGGGGGCTGAGACCCCTTCTGGGGAGAAGGGGATTGACACACTGACCCCTGAGTACCTGAGGGTCAAGGTTATAGGATATCTCTGCTGACTCATGTATTGTTTTTTTAAAAACTATTTTATTTATTTCGCTGTGGTGCACAGACTCTCTAGTTGTGGCTCGCAGGCTCAGTAGTTGTAATGTGGGCTTTAGTTGCTCCACGGTGTGTGTGATCTTAGTTTTCTGATCAGGGATCGAACCCCCATGTCCCCTGTATTTGGAAGGCAGATTCTTAACCACTGGACCACCAGGGAAAATCTAACTCATGTGGTCCTGCCTGATGTCATCACAAATCCCGAGGGATGCCCTGGGGGTGGGCAGTTGGGAGACTCACCGCAGAGGGGGAGAAGCTGGGCTGGGGAGGGGGCTGAGACCAGGTTGTCATGGGGGGCAGGTTGGTTCCGGGTGAGTGTGAGGCTGTGACTGAGACCTTTCTAGAACCAGATGTCCTGACACTGCAGGGGTGAGTTAGGAACCAAGGGCTCGGTCATGAAAAACTTGGAACAAGTGTTGTCCTGACAGGAGTGTGATGACTATAAATGGTGGACTTGAGAAACCCCGGTCTGGGGTGGTTGGGGTCAATGACCAGCGGAAGTGTGGGGTGGACTTGCAATGGCCATACTTGAACAACGTTGCCATGAGGACAGGAGCTGCCGTGAGACAGGGAGAAAATGGAATCACACGTGATCCCCAGTAAATTATCAGGTGAAGCTGAGGCTGATAGCAAACTCTCTTGCCACAGATGCATAGTTAGGCTGGACAACACATCATAAAAACACGAGGATACCCACTCACACTTAATAGCCCAAGAGGAAACTCACCAGGAGCCAGCAATGAAGACAGAGATGAAAGTAAGGGCAGGGCTTGGGGAGTGGGTACTGATACCTGCTTACAGGCAATGAGGACTGGGCCTGGGGGTTCGAACCAGAATAGAAGAGGTGAACTGAGGCTGCTGGAAAGCTGGGAGAATGCTACCTGAAGGTAAGACCAGTGGTGCTCCTCGGAGTAGCACTGCCCCTTGGCCCTTGGGGGACATTTGGAGGACTTGGGGAACCCTTTTTGTTATCATGATGACGATGGAAGGGCCCTAGTCATATCTGGTAGGGAGAGACCAGGAAACGAGACCGCCAGCAATGCCTGGGGCCATCCTGCCATCCTGCTCAACGTTTGGCAATTTGTAAAGGCGAAAAATCCATTTATTACTATCTAAGTCTATTGCTAAGAGGAGTCTTTTAAATTTAAACATGGTATTTTTTGCACTTTTAATATATATCAAATCTTCCAGAAAGTTAAAAACTCTAAAGATACTGTGAAAATCAAGGCAAGTGTGTACTCTATACGTTCAGAACCGTAGTAAGAGTTATTCACCATCTCAGAAAATCATGTTACCACTGGCCACACTGCTCGTGAATTTGAATCAGCAAATCCAAGCCCCCTGACCCTTGGGTTTGCAGTTGCCATAGTCATGGTGCTGGAGTATGCAGGTTTATGTGTTTCCGAGCGTGCTGAGTCATTTTAGTTGTGTCTGACTCTTTGCGACGCTATGGACTGTAGCCCCCAGGTGCCTCTGTCCATGGGATTCTCCAGGCAAGAATACTGGAGTGGGTTGTCATCTCCTTTTCCAGGGGGTCTTCCTGACCCAGGGATTGAGCCTGTGTCTCTTATGTCTCATGCATTGGTAGGTGGGTTCTTTACCACTAATGCCACCTGGGAAGCCCATGCAGGTTTACACATTTCATTATTTCCCTAAGCTTTCTAATTGTAATCATGCCTGAGTAGTTACATATTGAAATACAGAGTCTAATAGATTATTTTTATGTAATGTGACATTTTTAATAGTTATGAGTAGAGATAGGCTCTATTACGTGTGGGTTTCATTTGGGGACAGTAAGGAGTCCATTAATATTACTTATTATAACAAAGGCCTTTGGGTTAGATAAAACTGGCGGTCCTTGGTCCAGAGTCTCAAAGCACTGTCCTATCCATTACAAAGGAAATGGACAGATTCTGTCAACCAGACACAGGAGGAAAGAAAGCAGTTGTCTATTGTCTGTCTGAATCCTTTAGATGAAATCCTCAAACACGAGAAAGTCAAGCCTCCAGTCACAGATGCTCCGGCAGCTGGAGGAACTGCAGGCTGGGTAAGAACAGACTTGAATGACATTGAAAAATCTTGGTGGGCAAGCTGTGGCCAGAGAGGAGGTAGGGGACAGGAGGACCTCGGGGCACCATGCCCCTCTGCAGGGGTATCTGGCCTTCTGGGCACCATCTCTCAGTAACATAGTTGCCAGCCCCAGAGTTCTGTGACAATCAATAGTGTCAAAGGCTCAATAGAAAGGCACGGAAATGAGTAACTCATAAATTCTCACTCTGGGCATGCAAAAGAGGTTCTGGTCATAAATTTACTTCCTAGCAGGTGGGCTGGTTGCTTGACTCTCTAAATGTCCTTTATTCATCTGAAAAACCACCATGAGAATTACAGCTTTGTAAAGATGATTTGAAGAACTGACTCTTCGGAAAAGACCCTGATACTGGGAAAGATTGAGGGCAGGAGGAGAAGGGGGTGACAGAGGATGAGGTGGTTGGATGGCATCACCGACTTAATGGGCATGAGTTTGAGCAAGCTCCAGGAGATAGTGAAGGATGGGGAAGCCTGGCACGCTGCAGTCCACAGGGTCACAAAGAGTCGGACACGACTGAGCGACTGAACAACAACAAAGATAATGTAAAGCAGAGAGATTCTCAATGCGGGGGCACTTTGCCCCCTAGGGGACACATGGCAGAGTCTGGAGACATCTATGATTGCCATGGCAGTGGTGGGGGAGGGGGATGGGATGCTCCTGAGACCTAATGATTGTAGGCCAGAGATATTGCTCAACTTCCTAGTGCACAGGACAGGTCCCTAGCAAAGAAATATTTGGCCC
This sequence comes from Oryx dammah, assembly GCF_014754425.2. Lineage (NCBI taxonomy): Eukaryota > Metazoa > Chordata > Mammalia > Artiodactyla > Bovidae > Oryx > Oryx dammah. The sequence continues at coordinate 172,471,844 of NW_024070186.1, read as the reverse complement.
TGATGTCAGTAGGGCTGCAGTTGAGAAAGCCTGGTTATGAAAAGAGCAAATGTTATGAGATCATGCTTGCAAAGGGCTGGCCTGGCTCCTGGCTCATGGAAGGGGCTCAGGAATTAGAACCTTTTTGTCTGGAGTTTTGCCATCTACAGGTGGCTGATTCCAGACCTGGGGCATGAGCTGAGGCTTGGGAAGGAAGGGAACAACACTCTCCCATTGCTTTTACCGCCACTGTGGTTATGACTATTGCTAGTGACTGGTGTTTGCTGAGAGCCTCCAGAGCCTTGTTTCCGGTGCTTGCCATGTAATAACTGACAACACTCCACAAAGGACCTGCAGTCGACCTTATTATTACCTCTGCTTCACAGAGAAGGAAACCAAGCGCCTGTCTCTGTCTGTTCAGGCTGTTGTAACAGGGAGGAAGCTCCCTGGGGTTATTGTATGTTCAGTGTGCTCAGCCTCTCAGTCGTGTCCAACTCTGCAGCCCCACAGACTGTAGCGCACCAGGCTCCTCTGTCCGTGGAATTTCCCAAACAAGAATACTGGAGTGGGGTGCCATTTCTTACTCCGGGGCATCATCAAGCCCACCTCGCCTCCATTTCCTGTATTGTCAGGTGGATTCTTTACCATAGCACCCCCTGGAAAGCCCTGGGGTCCTTATTATAAGGACACTAATCTTATTCATGGGAGCTCCATGCTCATAACACACTCACCTCCCAAAGGCCTCACCTCCTGAGGGTTAGCTGTCGCCTTAAGAATTTTGAGGGGACACAAATATTCATTCCTTAACAGTACCTGTGTGTTAGGGGCTGGTCACAGAGAGCACGCATATGTCTGCTGCTGATACAGCCATTCACAGTATCTCTTCCAAATCCTTTCTCTGATGATTTCAATGCTCAGGAAACAAGATCCCCTCCAGATCCATCACAGGACATTCCTTTGGTTGGAGAGTGGAATTTAACATCTAAGTTATAGCTCCCAAGGCTTCCCTGGTGGCTCAGCTGGTAAAGAATCTGCCTGCAATGAAGGAGACCTGGGTTTGATCCCTGGTTTGGGAAGATCCTCTGAAGAATGGAAAGGCTACCAACTCCAGTGTTCTGGCCTAGCAAATTTCAGGAACTGTATAGACCACGAGGTCCCAAAGAGTCGAACACAACTGAGCAACTTTCACACACATAGCTCCCAGGGTTCAGAGAAGTTAAGCCATATGCCTAAGGTCGCACAGCTGGTGAGAGAACTCTTGCCTATGACCACTGAGACAAGTTCCACTCTAGAAGCCTTAAGAAGAACTGCTGATGTTCTGTTTGTCCAGGACCACATTCCTCGGAGGAGGGAGGCAAGGGCTTATGCTAAGACCTGCCTGCATTCCAGCTGTAGTCCTTACTGACAGGCAGGTGGCCGTTAATCACCCACTTCCTGTGGCACCCCTCAGGCTGTGAGGGGCTGCTTATAATTCTCATCTGAATTAATTTTCAGCTGCTGTTTGTGTTTGTTTGCTTTTTTTTCCCCGCTGTTGACAACCTGGGATTGTACATGCTTGTCTAAAATTTCCTTGGTTCCCCAGTCATGTCTAGCACATTACTGAGAAAAGAGAAAGAGGGAAGTTAAGCATTTATTCAGTTCTAGGTACACACACACAGATCTACGTATTTCAACGCAATCTCATTATTTCCATATTGTGTATCTGCAAATTTGCCTACTCGCTACAACTTACTTGTTGTTGTTCACTGGCTAAGTCGTGTTTGACTTTTCACAGCTGCATGACCTGCAACACATCAGCCTTCCCTGTCCTTCACCATCTCCTGAAGTTTGCTCAAACACATGTCCATTGAGTCAGTGATGCCATCCAACCATCTCATCCTCTGTCGCTCCCCTTCTCCTTTTGCCCTCAGTCTTTCCCAGCATCAGGGTCTTTTCCAATGAGCCGTCTCTTCGCGTCCAGTGGCCAAAGGATTGGAGCTTCACAACATCAGTCCTTCCAATGAATATTCAGGGTTGATTTCCTTCAAGATTGACTGGTTTGATCTTGCTGCCCAAGACAATGTACCCGTCATCCCCAAATCAAAACTTGCAATACTTTGGTGATCCTTCACAGCTATGCACAGAGTTACAAAAAAATCCAGTCACCCGTGTGCAGATTCCAGCTGATGTACGCAGCTTTGATAAAACAGCCAGGTTTTGTCGTTTCAGTTCTTATACTGTAAACAAGTGCTCTTTCTGAAGCCTGTTTAGCACCACTGCTCTTGCAATTTTGCACTTTTTATTGGGGATTTTACTGTTTACAGTGATCCCCACGTGTCGAGCTGGGGTGCTGTCTGGTGAGCAAGAAGGCATGGATGCGCCTTACGGAGAGAATGGCTGGCTAACACGCTGGGGTCACAGTGCTGCTGGCCCTGAGTGCAACGTTATTGGATCACCCTTAATGTTCAAGTGGTTTTAAACACCCACACACACAGAAAACAAAGTGATACATTGACGCTTTGATGAAAATGCCATGACCAGAGTCTCACAGGACCCTAGTCTGTATTTCCCCTAACAGCGACGGTTCAGTGTTCACTGAATCGGTTTTCTTACAACGGTATGGCGCCTGACTCCTGCGAATAATGAGAACCACCGGGAGACGCATACATGCACCCCTCTTGGTCTCATTTGATGTTTCCAGCAGCCTGTAAGGTGGGCACCATTCCACCCACGTGACAGTGGGAGACACCGAGTCTCCAGGAGCCAGAGGCTTAGCAGCTTGCCTGCGGCCACCCAAACCCAGAAGTCCAACGCAGCGCTGCCAGAATGAATCGTCCACACTCTTTCTATACAGTTTTGCTGATTCCAGAATTTTCTGGTTGAATTGAATCATGTTAAACACTCGAAAGCCCCTCATTTTTAAATTGGGGTTCAGGCCTACCTCGGAGATACAGTGGATGTGACTCCAGATAAATGTAATAAAGTGATATTGCAATAAATTGAGCCACATGGATTTTTTGGTTTCCTGGCACATACAAAAGTTATGTTCCCACTGTACTGTAGTCTATTAAGTGTGGGGAAACATTAGGTCTAAAAAAGTCCCATGCTGTTGCTGCTGCTGCTAAGTCTCCTCAGTCGTGTCCGACTCTGTGCGACCCCATAGACGGCAGCCCACCAGGCTCCCCCATCCCTGGGATTCTCCAGGCAAGAACACTGGAGTGGGTTGCCATTTCCTTCTCCAAAAAAAAAAAACCCCATGTACATGCCTTAATTAAAAAATACTTTATTGCTAAAAAGTGCTAACCATCACTTGAGCCTTCAGTGAGTCATAATAACATCACAGCTCACAGGTCACTATAACAAAGATAATAATAACAAAAAAGCTTAAACTACTTTGAGAATTACCAACCTGTGACACAGAGATGTGAAGTGAGCAAATGCTGTTGAGCAAATGGTGACAATAGACTTGCTCAATGCAGGATTGCCACAAACCTTCAATTTACAAAACAAATAAACCATCTGGGAAGTGCGGTAAAATGATGCTCAAGGAAACAAGGGATACCTGCAGCTTTTTCTTGTTTCTATCTCTTCTCATCTCAGAAAGATGTCAACTACAGGGTGATGAGCCCAGGCAAAACAAGACATCCTCAGAGAAGACTAAGTTCTTATAAAAGTTTAAATATATCTTTTTAGGAACTTCCCTGGCAGTCCAGTGACTAAGACTCTGAGCTCCCAGTGCAGGGGGCCCGGGTTCCATCCCTGGTCAGGGAACTTGGTCCCACGTGCTGCAACCAAAGATCCTGCATGCTGCCACTAAGACCTTGAGCAGCCATATAAATATATAAATATTCAAAAAATAACGCTAAAAATAAATAAATAATACTTTATTTGTATAGAAAGGAAAGTGAAGCTTAAGTCAGTACAACCAGTGCATTCTTGCCTTTTTATTGATTTCTTTGTTTCAGTTAGCAAGATTTTTTTTTTTAAGTTAGTTAGGCTCTAAGTTTTTAGGTTGAGATTTTTATGCTTTCACTTACTTTGTTTTGAGCACCTAATGTCTTCTTTTATTGTCTTTTATGTCTGACTGCCCCAAAGAATCATAAGAATGGTCCATAAACTATTTCCTCCTGTGATCCATGTATTGCAGTCTGAAACATTACAAAAGAAAGGGGGCATGTGACTCACAATTCATCTGGGAACATCCTTACTTGTTTTCTTACTATTGAGACAAACCCCCACCCCCACCCCCATCCCACACTCAGCTGGAAAATTTAATCTCTGCTCCAAGGTTTCTTTAGATTCCAGGGTCATATATTCTTAAGGTTATCTTTGAAAGTGAGTGACAGTGTTAACTGCTCAGTTGTGTCTGACTGTTTGCGACCCCGTGGACTGTGGCCTGCCAGGCTCTTCTGTTCATGGGATTCTCCAGGCAAGAATACTGGAGTGGGTAGCCATTCCCTATTCCAAGACATCTTCCCGACCCAGGGATCAAACCTGGGTCCCCCTCATTGCAGGCAGATTCCTTACCATCTGAGCCACCAGGGAATCTACCTCTAGTTACCTGTTAATCTCACCACAGTCTTACTCTGAGGATGACTCTGCAGATATGGACACCAGAAACTTTTCCTTAACTTTCTGCACCCAGAATTCACAAAAGATGTTTATATGGTGTGTTTAGTTCAGTTCAGTTCAGTTCATTCGCTCAGTCGTGTCTGACTCTTTGCAACTCCATGAACCGCAGCACGTTAGGCCTCCCTGTCCATCACCAACTCCCGGGGTCCACCCAAACCTATGTTTGGTGATGTCATTGAGTTGGTGATGCTATCCAACCATCTCATCCTCTGTTGTTCCCTTCTTCTCCTGCCTTCAATCTTTCCCAGCATCAGAATCTTTTCCAATGAGTCAGCTCTTTGCATCAGGTGGCCAAAGTATTGGAGTTTCAGCTTCAACATCAGTCCTTCCAATGAATATTCAGGACTCATCTCCTTTAGGATGGACTGGTTGGATCTCCTTGCAGTCCAAGGACTCTCAAGAGACTTCTCCAACACTGCAGATCAAAAGCATCAATTCTTTGGCACTCAGCATTCTTTATGGTCTAATTCTCACGTCTATACATGACTACTGGGAAAACCATCGCTTTGACTGTATGGACCTTTGTTGGCAAAGTAATGTCTCTGCTTTTTAATATGATGTGTAGCCATCTAAAAAGAAAGTTTAAGGTGATGGATGATTTCTACTCAGCACACAACTTGAAAATTGACTTTCAGGCACATGTGATCTAAAAAGTCCTTCAGTTATGCCTATTTCTGATTTTTTTTTTAATTGACCATTCCTGGACTCTTTTCAGGATTTCTTCTGTGACGTTTCCCATTTCCTCTCTTTCTCTCTCACTTTTCCCAACTCAAAATGTCTGGGGTACAAGCCTGGTCATCTATCTCTCTTTTTTAAATTGTCCTTTTACAGTTAAAGCTTATCAAAATGTTTTTCAAAAAAAGACAGGATCCCCTAAAGAGTATTTTAGTACCTGCTATAAAAATAACATGTCACTCCTTTTTATGGAGTACAAGCTTCATAGAAGGGAAAATTTGGAGGTGTTATGCAAAGAATTTGGGATTCTTTGGGATTTAAAGAATCAAGATTATGAAAGTGAGTCACAAATACTACCAGTGGAGAGCAATTGGATTTTGCATCTTTGACATTCTGCCCCCTGCAGGTCAAACACTAACTGTTCACTTTTCTAAGAAGAATGTAGGTCACATCCCCAGCCTCAGGTGCTGTTGCTGTTAAAGTAAGGTGGTTAAATTCACTTAAAAATGATGAGATTACATAGAAAATATGAGCAGGTAAGTACTTGAGTGGTTAGCCCATTTGAGGCATGTGTTTTCTCACCATTTCCCAGAGAAGTGGGACAGATTTCAGTGGAGAAGACCTGATCCTTGCAAATAACAATATTTACTCTAATAATCACCAGTACTTATGTAGAGTTTACTGTATGAGTGTTTCCCATTATTCAATGATTTTTTTCACTCATTTGATCTTCGCCAGGAACCAACAAGGTAGGTGCTATTTTCATCCCCATTTTACAGATGAGAAAACTGAGGCAGAAAAGTCACCCAAGGTGGTTACAAACCAAGGCAGTTTGGTTTCAGAATCCATGTTCCTATCTGCCATGTTGTTCCATCTGTCTCTGATTTCACAAATAGTCATATGCCAAGGAACTGCTGAACCCAGTGGCCCAACACACAGTGATTAGAATACCGAGGTCATAGGTTAAATACCGCCCAGCATCAGCTGATCCTCCCAGCATCAGCTCAGAGGCCGCATCCATAGAGCAGTCTTCCCGGCTCCCACACTGGACCATGTACTGTTTCGTGTCCTGCACCGTAACTGTTAAGTAATTATTTGTGGAGTTACTTTTCCTCCTCAGCTTACAAGGACTCTCCATGAGAATAAGGATCATCTCTTGGTCACTGCTGCCTTTCTGACGTGCAGCAGAGTGTTGGACACATAGTGTCGTCTCAACAAATATCGGTTTAAAGGATGCATGCGTGAGTAAGAGTGGACACGGGCGTGCACATTGCCAACTCCCTCCACTGCAGGGCTTCTCAGATTCCACACTATTGGCGTCTCAGCCAGATAGCTCTTTGCTGTGGGGGCTGTTGTACACATAGTAGGACCTTTAACGGTGGCCTCTACCCATCAGATGCTGGTAGAAACCTCACACGCTAGTTTGACAAACTGTCCCCAGGCATTATGACTGACTGCACATCCACAGACGATCAAAATGCCCTGTCTTATTCTAGGGAAGCAGAGAACAGAATGGTTGGATTTTACTAATACCACCAGTGTTGTTTTGTTTTGTTTTGTTTTTCTGGTTGCATTGGCTCTTTATTGCTGCAATCGGGCTTTTCTCTAGTTGCGGCGAGTGGGGGCTCCTCTTTGCTCCAGTGCTCGGGCTTCTCACTGTGGTAGCTTCTCTTGCCACAGAGCACGGTCTCTAAAGTGTGAGGGCCTCAGTAGCTGCAGCTCGCGGGCTCCATAGTTTGGGGCTCCAGGGCTCTGAGAGCACAGAGTCAGTAGTTGTGGCACACGAGCTTAGTCACTCCGTGGCATGTGGAATCTTCCCAGATCCAGGGATTGAACATGCATCTCCTGCATTGGCAGGCAGATTTTTTACCCCTGGGCCACCAGGGAAGCCCCTCTTGCTGCCTTATTTTTACACCTTCTTTCTTCATTTATATTCATGGAAAGTCATCTGAAGACAGAAACACGGATTCTTGCACCTAGAGCAGTGCCTGCCACTTAAAGATGTTTGTTGAATAGATAGATGGTTAGAAAGGCCCTTCCCACTCCATTGTACATTGTTAAAAGAAAGTTCCCATTGTTTATTAAAGAGTATGTCTGTTCTTTCCTATTTCATGTCTATTTCTAAACCAAGCAGTTGAGCCAAGTCTTCCATCACTGGAGATTCTGGGGTCTCATGCCTTCTACCCTTGCCCTTTAAATCTAAAATATTTACCAAGATATTTTCTCCAAGATGAGACAGTCTTCTCTCAACTAAGGCAAATTCATACATCCCACTTCTCACACATACATTTTTTCATGCAGTTGAGACCATCCCCCCATTTTAACAATGGAAGAAAACGAAGCTGGCTCAGTATGTCTCCTAGATTCTTAATAGACATATATATATATATATCGCAGTAAGCTCTTTTCTATATTACTTTTGGAAGCCATGGAAATGGGACATGAAGACATCTCCCAACAGTACGGGGCTTCCCAAGTGCTGCTATTGATAAAGAGCCTGCCTGCCAACGCAGGAGACAGAACAGACACGGATTCCACTTTTGGGTCAGGAAGATTCCCTGAAAGAGGGCATGGCAACCCACTGCAGTATTCCTGCTTGGAGAATCGTGGACAGAGGAGCCTGGTAGGTTACAGTCGTGCACAGAGTCAGACACAACTGAAGCGACTGAGCTCATACCTAGCACACACCTAGCTGTACAGCCAGGGTGTTGCTCTCTGACACTCTGGGTTTCCTCTTGTGGTGCAGATGATGCTGTGAGATGTCCCTCCCCGCCTGATTGCTGCTTCAAGACAGTGGGTGTGAGCCGGGAAAATCTACTCAGCCATTTGTTAGCTCCAAAAATGGCATCAGTGAGATAGAAGGCCTCAAGCTACAGGACCCAAAATGTGGATCTGAACATTCTGGTGCTTCTATTTTCAGAGGTGGAGTTGAGTAAATGGCACCCATGAGGTTCTGGATAGAAAATCTGCAAAAGAACAATGAAAATAGCTCTTGCAGTTGGTCCCCTCCCCCATCCCTAACTCCAGCCTGGGCCGGGGAGGGACTAAAGTGAGTGAGGAGAAAACAGAGGAAGTCACCAGAGGAAAGGAGCTTCTTATCCTGAGCGGCCCGGTGAGGCAGGAGGTGTTCTTTAAGCGACTTACTCCTGTGATGAATTCAGCACAGAAAGACTACCCTCTCCAAAGAGATCTCCTCTCTGAGCTGAACACTTCTAGAAGAAAGTAAGCCACAAAAGAACACAATGACAGTGTCAATTCTCTGCTCCCCGGCAGTAAAAACCTGCATTTGAAAGCTATAAAGTATAGTCTTGGGAGCTTGCACAGAGCGCCTGAGTATCATTTGTAAGTTGCAAGAGTGTCTGATGAGTATAATGTGTGTTTGGGTACTTGTGCCCTTTCTGGAAAACAGGGTCATTGGGAGAAGAGGCTCTGGCTCGCTCATTTTAGAATCCAAGTTGCACTGAACACAAGGGCTAGATGAATAGGATGTGGTCATCAGGAAGGGAGGGTGGAGGCAGGGAGAAGAACCAGGTTTGCAGAATCAGTCTGGGCCTGGCTCCTCTTCAGTTTTCTTTGTTGATTCTTCAGCCATTAAACCAGAAAACTGAGCCCCCCACCTTTTTTTTCCTTTGGCGGCTTGGACCTCTTTGGCAGGCAGATGAAGCTTGTGGGTATCTTTGCAGAATAATGATTTTTAAAAAATCCATAAAATACATTGCCTTTGCAAACAAACTAATTTCATTTAAAAATAGTTATCAAAATATTTAATGAAACAAATGTGTGAAATGGTAATATATGGGCTTCTTTATTAACACATTAAAGGAAAAGATTCAGTGGCAAGTCTAAAGACTTCCTAATTTTTAAACAGTGATAAGTGTGAATGATATTTTGAAATATTGGTAACACTAGTAACATGATAATAGGCTGTGATTCCTATTGGTGATGTGGTCACTAATACTTAATGCCGCTGTGTTTTATTCCCTCATTCATAATTGAGGGACATATCAAATTTCAGTTAGGAGTCAGTGAAAATGAAGATGCTTTTTATTTTCCCCTTCTGAGTTTGTGGCCTTCCTGGCTAGAAGCCTCTGCTTTTAGCATTGCAGTGGTCCAGGGAGCAATTCCTCAGAGCTTTTTTCTGTTTTCATCCAGTGCACAGTATCTTCTAGTCTCAAGGGTTGCAGAGTATTTGTTTATACATTGTTGCTGTTCAGTTGCTAAGTCCTAAGTCATGTCCAACTCTTTGCAACTCCATGGACTGCACCATGCCAGGCTTCCCTATCCTTCATTATCTCATGGAGTTCAGTCACACTCAGGTCCATTGAGTCGGTGATGCCATCCAACCATCTCATCCTCTGTCATCCCCTTCTCCTCTTGCCTTCAATCTTTCCAAGCATCAGGGTCTTTTCCAGTGAGTCAGCTCTTTGCATCAGGTGGCCAAGGTGTACATACATTGATGGTTCTCAAGTTTCTGCTTCCAAATCTGGATGTCTCTGCCAAAACTTCTTCAGTAGCTCTGCAGGTGCCTTGTTGGCAGCTCACACCAAATGGTCCAATGGGTTCCAATCTACCTGCTGCCCACCTGTCCAATTGTAGCTTCTCCCATCTCAGAAAACAAGGCTCCAGCCTTCTGGTGGTCCAGGCAAAACACAGGGGTCTCCTTATCTCCTCCTTTTCTTTGACCCATGTCTAACCAATCAGCAAGTCCTCTCAGCTCTCCTTTCAAAACCTTCCTATTCTACCTGGCTACCTGCCACCTACTGCAGGACTGCCACCTGGACTCAGGGCACCCTTACTCCTTGCCCAGATTCCGGCAACAGCTTCATAACCAGCTCTCTTTCTCTTCCTTTGCCTCCCTGAATTCTGCTCTTAGGATGACAACCCGAGTAACCATCTAACAGCAAGAGCAATGCAATCTGTATCACTCCTTTGTTCAAAACTCCCCAAAATCCCTTCCATTGCACCAAGAATAAAATGCATGTTTTAAGCACAGACTATGAGACTCATCCTCCCCGGTGGTCTCTCTGACGCCATCACTCAGTCAGCTTGAGTCGCTCTTGTCTCCGGTTGTTCTTCAAAGTCACTGGGTCAGTTCCTACCCAAGCCAACCCTTACTGTTCCTCTGCTGGAAGACTCTTCCCGATGTCCATGGGACTTCTCGCTTCCCTCAAGTTCCCATCCTGTGTAAGCATACGAATGAAGCCTTCCGTAACCTGTTGCAGAGTGCATGGTGTCTGTCCCCTCCTTCCCGATCCGTAGATTGACATTCTAACCCCCAGTCCCTCAGCATGTGACTGTGTTTAAAGATGAGGTCTTTAAATGGGTAATGCAGTTAGAATGAGGCTGTTGGGGTGGGGCCTAATCCAGTCTGACTGGTGTCCTTATAAGAAAAGATTGGGGCACAAAAAGAGACCCCAGGAGACATGTGACAGGGCAGCAAATGGCCACCATCTGCAAGCCAATGAGAGAGGCCTCAGGAGAATGCAACCTTGCCAACACCTTGATTTTGGACTTCTGGCCTCCAGAACTGTGGAAAATAAATGCCTGTGGTTTAGGATCCCCAGGCTGAGGTGCTTTGTTGTGAATACAACATGGTATATACATAATAATTCCACTCTCCCTCCCAAGACTCATCTTTCCCACCTTATCCGGCTCTCTTTTCCTCTGTTAGCACCCATCACCATCAAGTCCATTAAATGTTAATGCTGCTCAGTCGTGTCCAACTCTTTGCGATCCCATGGACCGTAGCCCACCAGGCTCCTCTGTCCGTGGGATTCTCCAGGCAAGGATACTGGAGCCGGTTGCCATTCCCATCTCCAGGGGATCTTCCCGACCCAAGGGTCAAAGCTGGCTCTCCTGCATTGCAGGCAGATTCTTTACCATTTGACCTGAGGCATGTTCTTTCTTACCTGGTCAGATAGCTGAGGAGCTATTTCCAACTGCTAATGATACGATTTTCCTTTTTTTGTGCATGCATTCATATTTACATAGTTCTCTTCTATATTTTCAGTTTAATCCTCTCTCCTACGTCTCAGAAAAATTGCTTATTAACTCAATATTTGCATACAATCTTATTCATACTGTGAGCAGAACACTTTAAGTTAGTTACGTGTTTATTTACCTCTTCTGCTGGTCTGTGAGTTTCTAGACGGGAACGTTTGTATTCTCAGTGCTGAGTATAGTACGTGCCAGATAGCAGGTGCTGGTTGAATGTTTGTTGATGATACTATTATCTAATGTTTGTTGAGTTGTTTCAATTTCCCTATACTAAAATCAGGATATTATCAACACCGCTCAAGGTTGCTGAGTTTATGTAAGTAAACCACTGAGAATATGTCTGGCAGCTAGTAAGCACTCAACAAGGGCCAGCCATTGTTGTCCCCTGTGTTGGTAATGGTGCCATTTAAGCATCTATTTCACATACTAAAGTGCTTTCTTTGCAACAGTTATGCGAGATGATAAACAAGCCATAATCATGATAACAGTGAACAGTTATTGGGCGTCAAATAAATGCCAAATTTGAGGCAATCTAAAAAAAAAAAAGCCTCATTTAATTTTCAAAGCATTCCTATGTCATGGATATTCTTGAGGCTCAATTTAGAAAAGTAGGAGCAGATTCAGAGAGGTTAAGTGACCCACCCAAGGTCACACAGCAGAGAAGTGGCAGAGCTGGGATTTGAACCTGAACCACACTGACTCCAGGGTCCTCACCCCTATGTTGTGGTGAGTGGTACAGTTCTCACTGCAGAAAACAAGAAACAGAGAAATGGAGAGCTCAGCTAAGCAAGCTTGTAAGCATCAGAGCCGAGATTTGAGATGGGAGAATTTCCTCTGAGTTGGTGGGTGAGGGTGCTGGCTGGGGTTCGGGGTGCCTTTCACAAGGACATGAGATGATTCAGGGGGTGGTCAGATGTCTGGGTGAACCCCAGGAGTGAGTTAATTCAGCGCTGTTAAGTAAGTCTGAACTCTGAAAGGAGCCTGAGCACACCAGGCATGTCTCCCATCCTAATGGGACATCGCGTAACTGCCTACACGATTAATTATTTAAATACAGAGTGGTAAGTGCTAGAGGGTGGATGGGGCTCTGAGAGGTCAAAACAGGAAGTCCCGACTGAGGCTGGGTCAGAGGAACCACAGCCCCGAGGAGCAGCGCTTGCAGAGGGAGGCTGGCGGTGCTCTGCACAAACCTGGCTCCTGGGGGCGGGGGTGGGAGGCAGAGGAGAAGAATCTTCCCTGGGAAACACTTTGGAGAATTGAATGATCCCTTGCATTTCCTTTCAACCATATGATTTAATTAATAGGAAATGCCACATGCATCTTTCTGTACGGACAGATGTGTGGAAAGAAAGGCAGGCAGGTTTAACATTTTTTCTTCTGGTTTATGAGTTTCATTGATTTTTCTAGAAGGAAAGGCGTCCCTTTGACCTTGTTCCCACAAAGCAGGTTTGTTTGCAAGAAGCCTGGCAGCTACTCAGAGACGGATGACCCTGGCTCCATGTCCCAAGAGAAGTCAGGAGGCAGCCAAGCAGGAGGGTGAAGGCAGAGACAGCGCTGCGTGTCTGAAACTGTCTCACCTGCTCCCCAAGCTCCCCATCCAGCCTGTCACCGAGTCCTGTCAATTTGACTCCCAAACCTCCCTCCTATCTGCCTAGCCCACTGCGGTCTCCCCAACTCAAGCTGTCATCTTTCCCTGAAATAGACTCCTAACTTGACCTTCAACTTTCACTCTTGTTTCCTTCCAATAACTTCTCCTCAGAGCCAGCAGAGCGACTCTCTTAAATGTAAATTAGATCACTGTCACCCCATCTTCCTGAAACTATCCAGTCACTCCCCATTGCAAAAATCCTTTGCGGATGGAAACAACCGAGATGTCTGTCAACAGATGAACGAAGAAAATGTGGTGGAGGCAAACATCACTATACTGTTCAGCCATAAGTCAGAAGGACACGGTGCGACTCTGCAATCACGAGTGACCCCTGAGGATACGGTGCTAAGCACAATATAAGCCCATCTGAGAAAGACGCACAGAAAGACCACTTATACGAGGCACCGAAAATAGCAAACTCGCAGACTCAAGGACTGGCACGATGGTTCCAGGGTGTGTGGGGAAGGAAACCGGAAGTTGCTAATCAGCGGCTCGGGGGTTCAGTGAAGTCACGTGGTTCAGCTGTGGAGACCTGCCGTGCAACGTGGCACCTATGATCGACCATCCTCTGTTGGACAATTCAATCGTGTTAAGAGGCCAGATCTCACTTTAAGTGGTCTTCCCACCATCAGATACTTTATGTATTCATGTCTGTGCTGGGTCTTCAATGCTGCGCTCACGCTTTCTCTAGTTGCGGTGAGTGGGAACTACTTTTCGTTGTGGTGCACAAGCTTCTCGTTGCCGTAGCTTCTCTTATGGCGGAGCACGGGCTCTAGGCGCTCTGGCTCAGTAGTTGTAGCACAAGGGCTTAGCTGCCCCATGGCGTGTGGGATCTTTATTCCTGGACCAGGGATCGAACCTGTGTCCTCTGCATTGGCAGGCGGATTCTTAACCATGGTCCCATGGACCACCAGGGAAGTCTCACCATAAAAATACTTTAAAAAATTAAAGCAAATGTCACCACAGCCCATTATGTTAAAACTAAAATTTAAGATGAACGACCAACGTTTTGTGTGCTCCAGTTCATCTGAGAAATAGATGCTAATTCATTCCAATAATAAGATAAGCTATGTGCACATTATTAATAAATGCTGGAAAGATAATATTGATTTGATAATTTGATGATCAATGTTTTCTGTATGTCAGGATTATTGGACTAAATTTATTTAAAACATACACCACGTGTGACACAATTGGACATTTTTAACACGAAAAAATTCACTCTTTATATTAAAGAGAAAAAGCCTTCCCACAGTCTTCCAAGTCTGTGGTCTTCCCTGTGGTCTGGCCCCTAAGTCACCTCCTGCAACCTCTCCCATCCCTCCTCCCCTTCCTCACTGTGTTGCAGCCCCAATGATTCTTTTCTAGCTCTTTGGAAAAACTCAATTTCTTCCCCTTGCATGGCCTTGAGGGTTTTAATATACATGAGTGTCTTCCTCCGGGAGCCCTAGTCTGACCTCTCCTTCCACAGTCTAAATTACATCCCGTTTTACACTCCTCACAGCATCTGCTAATTCCCTTTGTAGCTTCCCCCACACTTCCCAAGCTTAAGTGTCTGCAATCATTTGTTTACTGAGTCTCTTGAGCTGGAGTTGGTAAACCAGAAGCATAGAAGGGGCCATTCTGTCTTGTTCACCACTTTATCTCCTGTGCCTTGAAGGCTGAGTTTGTTCCATGAATATTTATGGAGTTCTTAGGAGGTGCCAAAGGCTGTGCTAGATGCTAAGTTCACAAAAGGAATAAGAAGTCCCTGACCACAGGCTACCTGGACAAACAGGGCTCTACTGAGATACAGGTACCATAGTGGAAGAGACAAGACTGGAGGAAGGAGGACCCTGAAATGTATATGGAAATAGTACCACCTGTGGAAAAGGAGAAGGGAGCTGTGAATTTTCCTGGGAAAACAGATGGATTCTCAAAGGACATGGTGATTGATTTTTGACCCTAAATGCTCCTAAAGGATGAATAAGCATTTTTCAGGTGCACAAATTGGGAAGGAACATTATATCACAGAGGCTGCCGAGTGGAGATAGTCTGGGTGAGAATGGAGGCAGGGAGGCTGGTTAAGTGGCTGGAGCGAAAGCTCAGATGAGAAAGATGAGCAGGTCTGAAATGGCAAGGAACAGAGTTTGGTGAGGAAGAGATAGCTTCTGGGAACATTATAGGGGGATTGAATTAGAAAGACTTAGGATTCTGTTTGGCTATAAGTAATAGAATTCTAATCAACAGTTGCCTAAATAATATAAACATCCCTTATCTCACTAACAAGAAGGCTAGAGGCAGACACTCCTGGTTTGTTTCAGCAACTCAATTATGCCATTAAAGATCTAGATCTCTTCCAGTATGGACTCCAGTCTCTAGCTTAATGGTTTTTTATGCTCGTGTTTGTTGTCTCATGGTTGCAAAATGGCTGCCACAGCTCCAGGCACTATGACTGCCTTCCAAGAGAAGAACAAGATGTTAAGATGGGTGAGCCAGGGTATTGAGAGAGGATCATTCTTTCTCTTTTTATTAAGGAGGGACTATTTTCCAGTTTTCCAGCAGATATCTGCTGATGTTTCCAGAACAGTGTCTAGGACAGTGTCCTATGATCACTCCTATTTGCAAGGTGAGCTGAGAAATCAGGTATCCAGCAAAGGCAAAAAGGGGTACATTCAGGCTTAGACCAGTCATGATTCATGCCCTGGAGCTTACAGAATGCCTCCTTTCAACAAAATCAAGATTCTGTTACTAGGAGGCCTAGCTTTGAGCAGTGTCTGCCATAAGGTGGGATGTGGGCTTCAGTTTTATATAAACTGTCTCCACCTGGAAATGAAAAATGGCAGCTCCCCCTTGGCTTCAGTGCTGTGGAAACGACCTCTTGTTCCAGCTGAGCCTGCTGTTCTTTGCTCATACATCCCCAAGAAGATGATTATGCAGAACAGCGAGAGCTTTCTTGTTTCCTCGAATATTCTCCAGAAATAAGACTGTATTAATAATTTGTTTTCTTGGTGTGGGCCATTCGGTTGCAAAACGACATTCCAGTCATAGCACGATACTTCCCTTCCTCATTTACATTCACCGTTGGTTTAATTATGCTTTTCAGTCAGAATACTTATTAATTTTATAGACCTACCTGAAAATTAAATTGGATAAATTCCTTTTGGTTGGTACCTTAAAAAATACGTTTTTCCAAGCTGCTGCTGAAGCCCACTTCGGCCCTGTGCAATTTTGTTCCCCTTTAAGTTCATTTGCAAACAACACTGTGTTGGTTTAAAGGGTATTCATCATTTCTGAGCAGGAGAAACACCGCAAAATGCAGCCCAATTCAAAACAAAGTCAGAGGACAAGGGAGAAAATGGTCAAATATTTTATTTTCTCATTGAGAGGGATGCCATGGAGTGAGGCATAAAATCTCCCTTCGGATTCAATGAAGTTGCCTCACTTGTGAGGCAAAACACCTCTATGTGGTTCTGAAAAGAGCCAGTAAGACCCAAAACGGACCTGGAATGGCCCTTCTGTACCAACTGGGGTTAAAGGGGCAAACTGTGATAACAGCAGGTGAAGTATTAAACGTTTACCAACCTGCACTGTGTCTCTGGCACCACAGTGCTAGAAACATGATGAAGACAAGTTGCCTAACTCTCAAGCAACTCGCCTTTCACAAGATGGACTGGTAAATAGATGCTGATGATGAAACATCGGAAGTGTTATGGGAGACAAAGCACAGAACACTGGGAGAGGCCAGAAGCAGGGAACCAGACCCCTGGAATCAGACCTGAGCTCCTGGTTTGTTTCAGCAACTCAATTATGCCATTAAAGATCTAGAT